>NW_026610197.1:0-242500 GCF_029499605.1 Hyla sarda | reverse complement strand
CCAGGCCCCTAGATCATTCTTGTCCATCCGTTCAACCAAGTTCACCAAGGCTTCCATTATTTATCCTCTCCTGGATTAACCACCATTCACCAGGAAAGATTGTTTCATGGTTTTTTGCTCCAATCTTTTTGTGGTCCCCAAAGGAGATGTGATTGGCCGGCACATCATGGACCTAAAGTGCCTCAGATCCTTCCTTACGGAGTGTGTCAGAATGTCCAGTCTCTGCAGTCAGAGAGCTCTTTTCCCATCCCCTCTGCATGTTATGGGTTCCATGGTCTCTTCCATTGATTTCTTCCATACCCAGTTATGGTTGTTAACTTGGCCTTCCAATTCTTGGAACGTCCCCTACATCACCTGCTATGGTTAAATCTCTCTGTGTAGAACTTTTTCAAGGATCCTCCTTCTACCAAATCTGACTTTCTTCATAATCTCCAACAATCAGTATTGGTGGTGTCCATGATCCCTAGGTGACCAGTGGAAAGTGAGCGAAGCTTCCTCCTTACTAAGTCAGAACACTTTCGCATCCTCAGCCCTCTGCGATTCTGGCGTTTTCAGGCCACTTTCTTCCACACTTGGCTCCTATTGCTTGTGTAAAGAGGATCTCTTAAGTGTTGCCTTCTAGTGGCAGAAATCTTGCAGTTGTCTTTGTCCCCTATTGAACTCACAAAAAAGTGCTTCCTTTAGGGAAAGTTTCCGCCTTTCCACTGGGAGCCCCCTTCCATCATAGAATAGGGGTCCTTGCTTCCTCCCTGGCGCAGGTATGTGCGTGGGGGAATGGGGCTATCTATGGCAGTCCAATAGTTAATGTCAAGTAGTTGATTTAATTCTGGGGACAGTGTTTGAAGGTCCCAGCTGTCACTCACAACCTCCACCAGTCTTATTCCCTATCCTGTGGTTTAGTTAGGTCGGAGGTGACCCCTCTCATGTGGAATGAATGTTGACAGATTCTGAATTAGTGAATGGCGATATAGCAGTGCCACTCATGTTTAGTGCCGCAGTGAGTGACTCTTCTGTCCCCGGTCTCTCCCAGGTATCCTGGACCAGTTCCTCCAGACATATGGCAGCCTGATTCCTCTGGGGACAGATGAGGTGTTGGACAAACTCGAAGAATTGTTCCAGCAGTCGTTCTCCAGCCCCGCCAGGTACATGTAGTGTAGGTGATCCAGGACATGTGAGGGAGCTTTCCATTATCTCATGTGTGTGGAGGAGATGATGGGAGTTGTCCTGAGCCAGGACATCTTCTTGTTTGGTCTTCTGGCCATTGGGGTTAGTTTGTGCGTTCTGTACTTTACAGTAACTTGTTCTACAGGAGGACGGTCGTGCAACACGTCATCCAGTCATATCAGCGTTTACCTGGAAACAACCTGGTGCGCAGCTTCCGTGTTACATACAAGAGGCACGTGCTGAGCATGGATGATCTGGGCACACTGTATGGCCAGAACTGGCTCAATGACCAGGTAAGTACCGGAATAGTAGAGGGATGCTGGTGTAGTGCGTATGTAGCTGTGGTAACACAATGTCTTTTCAGGTAATGAACATGTATGGAGACTTGGTAATGGATGCGGTGCCTGACAAGGTTAGTTGTCGAACTATTCTACTGACTATAAAGGGGGTGGGGTCTCCTACAATGGTGTCTTCTATCACTTCCCTCTGCTATATTGTGCCTTCATCTCCTGCTGTGTACTTAGACTTGTTACACCTCCCCCCACCACACTTGGTGCAATGCTCTTGTGTTCCCCATTATTCTCATCACCAATAACACGTGGTCAAATTAGAATGTTTTGGCCACTAACAACCATGGCAAGATGGAGGTGCAAATCCAATGTTGTGGTGGACCCAACTAAATGATGTTGGTCTTTATTATTTTCTCCATGGTCAATTTAGAACCGTTTGGTTACTCACCACCTTCTTAGAACCAACACATGGTGGAGGTGAAGATCAAGCACCCATCTAAATGTTCGTTTAAGGAATATCTATTCTTCTCCCTAGGACCAGGCTACCAATACCATGTACTTGGTTCCTTGGGCTGATAAGGTTCTATGACTCCTTCAGTAGGGTTGGTATGAGGGGATTTGAAGATCCTCAAGATCAGTCACCTGGATGGGTCCACCTTAATGTTGGATCTGTACCTTGTGATGGTCCTAAGAAGGAGGTGAGTGACCATAACGTTCCAACTTGACCTTGTATCTTATTGGGCTGTTTTCTCACTTTTTATGATCTTTGAACTAATCATTCATTATAAAAGTTTTAGTGAGGTGGATACTATTCCAGATGTATAGATTGAAATGGTTTCCTTGTATTTTTATTTATCTTGAATGAATGATCATAGATACTACTGTGGACCTTCAAAGGAAAACCATTTGGCCAGTTGTAGCTTGGAGGGTTAATCATTTACCCCCTCCTCCGATTGGGTGTACGTTGGGGTTGATAGTGTCACCCCCACATGTTACAGTAACCCTTTAGTTGTCCCATCACTAGGTCCCCTAACTCTGCTGACCCCACCAAGCTGACTGTGATGTGCCCCCTGGTGGTAGGACAGTAGATTGATGCCCATGGCTTCTTGCTCCGCTTTGGTCTTTGTAAGTGAGATCGATATGGAAGAGAACACATGGCAGCAGCGAACACAGGACTAAGATCAGGTCCTAGGAAATCTTTATGGGTTGTAGTGACAAAGTTGTCCGGACCTGGTGGAGTCCTATGAACATTGTTAGTATGATCCATGTTTTTCATTCTTCCAGGTTCACTTCTTCAACAGTTTTTTTTACGACAAACTAAGGACAAAAGGATATGAAGGAGTTAAGAGGTGGACGAAAAACGTGAGTAGCAGAGCTGTGTGTGTCGCCGGCTCGTCCAGGTTTGATGTTCTGAGGTTTATTCTTTCTCTGTGATCTTCACGGTTATGACTGGCGTGCCGTCTCTGTCTCCAGGTGGATATATTCAGTAAGCAGCTGCTGTTGATTCCCATACACCTGGAGGTCCACTGGTCTCTGGTCTGTGTGGACGTCAGTAAGCGGACCATTACTTATTTTGATTCCCAGCGTACCCTGAACAGGCGCTGCCCCAAGGTGAGTCCCTCGACACAGGACGGGTAAAAACGCTTGGCCGAGCCCTTTAATGTTACATGTTGCCGCTCTGTTCATTGAGGTGTGTGGAGTAACCCCTTAAGGACGCAGGGTTTTTCCGTTTTTGCATTTTCATTATTTCATCATCGCCTTCTAAAAATCATAACGCTTTCAATTTTGCACCTAAAATTCCATATGATGGCTTATTTATTGCGCCACCAATTCTACTTTGCAGTGACATCAGTCCTTTTACCCAAAAATCCACGGCGAAACAGAAAAAAAATTCATTGTGCGACAAAATTGAAGTCATTTTGTAACTTTTGGGGGCTTCCTTTTCTACGCCGTACATTTTTCGGTAAAAATGACACATTATTATTATTCTGTAGGTCCATACGATTAAAATGATCCCCGACTTATATCGGTTTGATCTTGTACTTGGGGGAAAAAAATCATAACTACATGCAGGAAAATTTATACGTTAAAAATTCTCATCTTCTAACCCCTATAACTTTCTTATTTTTCCGCGTAGGGGCCGGTATGAGGGCTCATTTTTTGCGCCGTGTTCTGACGTTTTTATCGGTACCATTTTTGTATTGATCGGACTTTTTGATCTCTTTTTATTCATTTTTTTCATGATATAAAAAGTGACCAACATTTTTATTTTTTATGGGAAAAAGGGGGGGGGGGTTAAATGACCTTTGTTAACTTTTATTTTTTCCACTTTTTTTTTTTTTGCAGTGTTAAAGCTCCCATAGGGACCTATAACACTGCACACACTGATCTCTTATACTGATCATTGTTATCCCATAGGGACCTAGAACACTGCACACACTGATCTCTTATACTGATCATTATTATCCCATAGGGACCTATAACACTGCACACACTGATCTCTTATACTGATCATTATTATCCCATAGGGACCTATAACACTGCACACACTGATCTCTTATACTGATCATTGTTATCCCATAGGGACCTAGAACACTGCACACACTGATCTCTTATACTGATCATTATTATCCCATAGGGACCTATAACACTGCACACACTGATCTCTTATACTGATCATTATTATCCCATAGGAGACTATAACACTGCACACACTGATCTCTTATACTGGTCATTATTATCCCATAGGGACCTATAACACAGCACACACTGATCTCTTATACTGGTCATTATTATCCCATAGGGACCTATAACACTGCACACACTGATCTCTTATACTGATCATTATTATCCCATAGGAGACTATAACACTGCACACACTGATCTCTTATACTGATCATTATTATCCCATAGGGACCTATAACACTTCACACACTGATCTCTTATACTGATCATTATTATCCCATAGAGACCTATAACACTACACACACTGATCTCTTATACTGATCATTATTATCCCATAGGGACCTATAACACTGCACACACTGATCTTTTACACTGATCCCTGCAAAGCCATAGCTTTGCACGGATCAGTGAGAGAGGGGCTCATTGCTCAAGCCTGTAGCTCAGGCTTGGAGCAATCAATCGTCGATCGGACGCCGCGGAGACAGGTAAGGAGACCTCCGCTTGCGTCCTAGCTGATCGGGACATCACGATTGTATCGCAATGTCCCGATCAGCCCGACTGAGCTGCTGGGAAGCGTTTACTTTTGCTTTCAGACGCGGCGGTCAACTTTGATCGCCGTGTCTGAAGGGTTAACAGCGCGTGGCACAACGATCGATGCCGCATGCTGTTAGCCCAGGGTCCCGGCTATGATTAGCAGCCGGGACCGACCCGGTGTGACCCGGTTTTAAACACCGGGACCGGGCGTAGGGCGTACAGGTATGCCCTACGTCCTTAAGAGGTTAACAAGGCATGTTGGGAATTTGACTCCCTGTACACCTTGCCTGCAGATAAAATCAGTGTTTCCCAACCAGGGGGCTCCTAGCTCCTAACATGCTGGGAGTTGTAGTTTTCCAACAGCTGGAGACACCATTTTGCAGCCATTGTTATATCTCCCCTGAGTAACAGGAAGCATCTACTCTTACAGCACATACACAAGTATCTTCAGGCCGAAGCCGTAAAGAAGGAGCGACCAGATTATGTCAGCGACTGGAAGGGCTACTTCAAGATGGTACGAAATTCGGATTTAGTCCTATTTTAGTTATGACTTGCTTAAAGCGGTACTCCACTCCTAGACATCTTTCTCCCTATCCAAATGATAGGGGATAAGATGTCTGATCACGGGGGTCCCACTGTTGGGGACCCCCACGATCTCCTTGCTGCACCCGGCGTTTGTTTAGAGCGTCTGGTGCAGCGCCAGAGGCTCCTGATGTCGGTCACGCCCCACTTGTGATGTCACGGCCATGCCCCTCAATGCAAGTCTATGGGAAGTCTAGACTTGCATTGAGGGGGCATGGCTGTGATGTCACAAGCTCCTGCCCCACATGTCGCACAGAGCGAAGTTGGCTCTGTGCACCGGATGTTTGGGGTGCCGCAGCTGAGATTGCGGGGGTCCCGCCTTTGGATAGGGGATAAGGCGGGGAGTACCCCTAGACTAGTTTTTAAGTTTAAAATTGACAAACTATAAATTAACAAAACAAACTTACAGACTCTCTCATGGCTGATGACGTCATCGCCGGTGTCTCTTCTCATTCACCTTTCTGCCTTTTCAGAATGTTGCGCGTCAGAATAACGACAGTGACTGTGGGGCGTTTGTGCTGCAGGTGAGCTCACACTACACCCCTTCCCCCACTGTTCTGTGTCTCAGATGCTGCAGCGCTTCTTATAACTCATGGCCTGTTCTCTCTCCTACAGTACTGCAAGTTCCTGGCCCTGGAGCTCCCGTTCACCTTTGGGCAGCAGGATATGCCAAAACTGCGGCGCCAGATGTACAAGGAGCTTTGTCACTGCCGGCTGACCATGTGAACAGAGACGTAGGAGCGTCCGGACTGAGCCAGGATCGTACAGAGCGACGACATGTTACTGCCCACTCCATGTCTGTACGGTGGAGAAGCGTCCTCCATCGCACCCTCAATCCCCCAGGCTCCTTTTTGGAGTTTTCACTTGTAAATTGAGTTGTGACATTGAGTTTTTTTTCTTTTTAAACAAAGGTAAAAAACTAAACAAAAAACATTTTTGAGGTTGACCTACCACCCTGAACCCACCCACCGCCCCTCCTCCCTGCAGAGCGTCCAGGTCTGCATACAACCCTTCTAAAGAAAAAAACAGGCCCTTTTTTGTCTTTTTCCTATTTTTATTTTTTTTTTTTATTTAAAAATTTAAACTGTTTCTGGGGAAAAATTTGTAGGTTTTTTCATTTTGTTTTTCTTTTTTTTTTTTGTCAGAAAACAGAAAAATAAAAAACGAATTAAAAAGTTCTATAGAAAAACAAAAACCTGCCTATATTGAGTGAAGGTGCAATCTTCTTAGGGGGAATTTTTTTTCCAGCTTTTTCATGTGCCAGATCGTATGGCCTCGGTCTCAAAAATGTGAGCCTCCCAGCTGTTGCAAAACTACAACTCCCAGCATGCCAAGACAGGCAAATGCTGGTGGATTCTTTTTGGTCACGGTTGGGTGCTCTTTAGGCTCCGTCCATTGATGGCGCCCAGAGAATTGACTGTGAATGTTCGATCTTGGTGATAGAGATTAATTCTGTGATTAGAGCCCCCGTACGCACCTGCCCCAAACACGGACCACTGTACTCATCCGCCCCTCACATAGACCCCCGTACGCACCTGCCCCAAACACGGACCACTGTACTCACCTGCCCCTCACATAGACCCCTGTATGCACCTGCCCCAAACACTGACCACTGTACTCATCCGCCCCTCACATAGACCCCTGTATGCACCTGCCCCAAACACGGACCACTGTACTCACCTGCCCCTCACATTAGACCCCTGTATGCACCTGCCCCAAACACTGACCACTGTACTCATCCGCCCCTCACATAGACCCCTGTATGCACCTGCCCCAAACACGGACCACTGTACTCACCTGCCCCTCACATAGACCCCTGTATGCACCTGCCCCAAACACGGACCACTGTACTCACCTGCCCCAAACACGGACCACTGTACTCACCTGCCCCAAACACGGACCACTGTACTCACCTGCCCCAAACACGGACCACTGTACTCACCTGCCCCAAACACGGACCACTGTACTCACCTGCCCCAAACACGGACCACTGTACTCACCTGCCCCAAACACGGACCACTGTACTCACCTGCCCCAAACACGGACCACTGTACTCACCTGCCCCAAACACGGACCACTGTACTCACCTGCCCCAAACACGGACCACTGTACTCACCTGCCCCAAACACGGACCACTGTACTCACCTGCCCCAAACACGGACCACTGTACTCACCCGCCCCTCACATTAGACCCCTGTATGCACCTGCCCCAAACACGGACCACTGTACTCACCCGCCCCTCACATTAGACCCCTGTATGCACCTGCCCCAAACACGGACCACTGTACTCAACCGCCCCTCACATTAGACCCCTGTATGCACCTGCCCCAAACACGGACCACTGTACTCAACCGCCCCTCACATTAGACCCCTGTACGCACCTGCCCCAAACACGGACCACTGTACTCACCTGCCCCTCACATAGACCCCTGTATGCACCTGCCCCAAACACGGACCACTGTACTCACCTGCCCCTCACATAGACCCCTGTACGCACCTGCCCCAAACACGGACCACTGTACTCACCTGCCCCAAACACGGACCACTGTACTCACCTGCCCCAAACACGGACCACTGTACTCACCTGCCCCAAACACGGACCACTGTACTCACCTGCCCCAAACACGGACCACTGTACTCACCTGCCCCAAACACGGACCACTGTACTCACCTGCCCCAAACACGGACCACTGTACTCACCTGCCCCAAACACGGACCACTGTACTCACCTGCCCCAAACACGGACCACTGTACTCACCTGCCCCAAACACGGACCACTGTACTCACCTGCCCCAAACACGGACCACTGTACTCACCTGCCCCAAACACGGACCACTGTACTCACCTGCCCCAAACACGGACCACTGTACTCACCTGCCCCAAACACGGACCACTGTACTCACCTGCCCCAAACACGGACCACTGTACTCACCTGCCCCAAACACGGACCACTGTACTCACCTGCCCCAAACACGGACCACTGTACTCACCTGCCCCAAACACGGACCACTGTACTCACCTGCCCCAAACACGGACCACTGTACTCACCTGCCCCAAACACGGACCACTGTACTCACCTGCCCCAAACACGGACCACTGTACTCACCCGCCCCTCACATAGACCCCTGTATGCACCTGCCCCAAACACGGACCACTGTACTCACCTGCCCCTCACATAGACCCCTGTATGCACCTGCCCCAAACACGGACCACTGTACTCACCTGCCCCAAACACGGACCACTGTACTCACCTGCCCCAAACACGGACCACTGTACTCACCCGCCCCTAACACGGACCACTGTACTCACCCGCCCCTCACATAGACCCCTGTATGCACCTGCCCCAAACACGGACCACTGTACTCACCCGTCCCTCACATAGACCCCTGTATGCACCTGCCCCAAACACGGACCACTGTACTCACCTGCCCCAAACACGGACCACTGTACTCACCTGCCCCAAACACGGACCACTGTACTCACCCGCCCCTAACACGGACCACTGTACTCACCCGCCCCTCACATAGACCCCTGTATGCACCTGCCCCAAACACGGACCACTGTACTCACCCGTCCCTCACATAGACCCCTGTACTCACCTGCCCCTCACATAGACCCCTGTATGCACCTGCCCCGAACACGGACCACTGTACTCACCTGCCCCAAACATGGACCACTGTACTCACCTGCCCCGAACACGGACCACTGTACTCACCTGCCCCTCACATAGACCCCTGTATGCACCTGCCCCAAACACGGACCACTGTACTCACCTGCCCCAAACACGGACCACTGTACTCACCTGCCCCTCACATAGACCCCTGTATGCACCTGCCCCAAACACGGACCACTGTACTCACCTGCCCCAAACACGGACCACTGTACTCACCTGCCCCAAACACGGACCACTGTACTCACCTGCCCCAAACACGGACCACTGTACTCACCTGCCCCAAACACGGACCACTGTACTCACCTGCCCCAAACACGGACCACTGTACTCACCTGCCCCAAACACGGACCACTGTACTCACCTGCCCCAAACACGGACCACTGTACTCACCTGCCCCAAACACGGACCACTGTACTCACCTGCCCCAAACACGGACCACTGTACTCACCTGCCCCAAACACGGACCACTGTACTCACCTGCCCCAAACACGGACCACTGTACTCACCTGCCCCAAACACGGACCACTGTACTCACCTGCCCCAAACACGGACCACTGTACTCACCCGCCCCAAACACGGACCACTGTACTCACCCGCCCCAAACACGGACCACTGTACTCACCCGCCCCAAACACGGACCACTGTACTCACCCGCCCCAAACACGGACCACTGTACTCACCCGCCCCAAACACGGACCACTGTACTCACCCGCCCCAAACACGGACCACTGTACTCACCCGCCCCAAACACGGACCACTGTACTCACCCGCCCCTCACATTAGACCCCTGTATGCACCTGCCCCAAACACTGACCACTGTACTCATCCGCCCCTCACATAGACCCCTGTATGCACCTGCCCCAAACACGGACCACTGTACTCACCCGCCCCTCACATAGACCCCTGTATGCACCTGCCCCAAACACGGACCACTGTACTCACCCGCCCCTCACATAGACCCCTGTACTCACCTGCCCCAAACACGGACCACTGTACTCACCTGCCCCAAACACGGACCACTGTACTCACCTGCCCCAAACACGGACCACTGTACTCACCCGCCCCAAACACGGACCACTGTACTCACCTGCCCCAAACACGGACCACTGTACTCACCCGCCCCTCACATAGACCCCTGTATGCACCTGCCCCAAACACGGACCACTGTACTCACCCGCCCCTCACATAGACCCCTGTATGCACCTGCCCCAAACACGGACCACTACTCACCCGCCCCTCACATTAGACCCCTGTATGCACCAGCCGTATACACACATCTGCCCCACATGTAGACCATTGTACACATCTGCCCCCGCCTCGCACTAGGATGCCCTGTACATTAGAGGGTTGGCAGGTTCCCTATGGTGCGTGTTTGGGCCGTGTTCACACAATCTATAGTGTTGCAGTTATTATGTATTTATGAAATTTGTCTAGGAACATTAAGTGGCAAAAAAAGTCAAGAAATGTTGGCGGAGTTTAGCGTTCCGGACTACGCAGAACAAGGAAACTTAGATGCATTTTCTATTCATGAAGAATGCGCACAAAGCCCCCCTGTGCTAAATGTGGGGGTACTAAGGGCGAACGGCCAGCAAAAAGGCCCCGATTTACAGGGACAATGAGACGTCCTCCCAGGGAATTTTTTTATAAGTCGTGAAAAAGAAGAAAAAAAAGAAACTTGGCCTTAATGCCCTTAGTTTGGGGAACAAATTGTCCTTTAACTCAATTTTACAAAACTAAAAGTCTTGTATTACAATGTGAAAAAATGTCTGGTTTTACAAAGAAAAGTGGGATTGTATACATATTGTTTTGGTATTGACCTTCAACTATTGCAAAACTACAACTCCCAGCATGCCTGGAGAGCAGAAAACTTCAGGGTTCACCTGTTATCTAGGCAGGTATCAGCCCCTGTATAAAGACCCTCACTGAATCTAGGCAGGTATCAGCCCCTGTATAAAGACCCTCACTGAATCTAGGCAGGTATCAGCCCCTGTATAAAGACCCTCACTGAATCTAGGCAGGTATCAGCCCCTGTATAAAGACCCTCACTGAATCTAGGCAGGTATCAGCCCCTGTATAGAGACCCTCACTGAATCTAGGCAGGTATCAGCCCCTGTATAAAGACCCCCACTGAATCTAGGCAGGTATCAGCCCCTCTATAAAGACCCTCACTGAATCTAGGCAGGTATCAGCCCCTGTATAGAGACCCCCACTAAATCTAGGCAGGTATCAGCCCCTGTATAAAGACCCTCACTGAATCTAGGCAGGTATCAGCCCCTGTATAAAGACCCTCACTGAATCTAGGCAGGTATCAGCCCCTGTATAAAGACCCTCACTGAATCTAGGCAGGTATCAGCCCCTGTATAAAGACCCTCACTGAATCTAGGCAGGTATCAGCCCCTGTATAAAGACCCTCACTGAATCTAGGCAGGTATCAGCCCCTGTATAGAGACCCTCACTGAATCTAGGCAGGTATCAGCCCCTGTATAAAGACCCCCACTGAATCTAGGCAGGTATCAGCCCCTGTATAAAGACCCTCACTGAATCTAGGCAGGTATCAGCCCCTGTATAAAGACCCTCACTGAATCTAGGCAGGTATCAGCCCCTGTATAGAGACCCTCACTGAATCTAGGCAGGTATCAGCCCCTGTATAAAGACCCCCACTGAATCTAGGCAGGTATCAGCCCCTGTATAAAGACCCTCACTGAATCTAGGCAGGTATCAGCCCCTGTATAGAGACCCCCACTGAATCTAGGCAGGTATCAGCCCCTGTATAAAGACCCCCACTGAATCTAGGCAGGTATCAGCCCCTGTATAAAGACCCTCACTGAATCTAGGCAGGTATCAGCCCCTGTATAGAGACCCTCACTGAATCTAGGCAGGTATCAGCCCCTGTATAAAGACCCCCACTGAATCTAGGCAGGTATCAGCCCCTGTATAGAGACCCTCACTGAATCTAGGCAGGTATCAGCCCCTGTATAGAGACCCCCACTGAATCTAGGCAGGTATCAGCCCCTGTATAGAGACCCTCACTGAATCTAGGCAGGTATCAGCCCCTGTATAGAGACCCTCACGGAATCTAGGCAGGTATCAGCCCCTCTATAAAGACCCCCACTGAATCTAGGCAGGTATCAGCCCCTGTATAAAGACCCTCACGGAATCTAGGCAGGTATCAGCCCCTCTATAAAGACCCTCACTGAATCTAGGCAGGTATCAGCCCCTGTATAGAGACCCTCACTGAATCTAGGCAGGTATCAGCCCCTGTATAGAGACCCCCACTGAATCTAGGCAGGTATTAGCCCCTCTATAAAGACCCTCACTGAATCTAGGCAGGTATCAGCCCCTCTATAAAGACCCTCACTGAATCTAGGCAGGTATCAGCCCCTGTATAAAGACCCTCACTGAATCTAGGCAGGTATCAGCCCCTGTATAAAGACCCTCACTGAATCTAGGCAGGTACCAGCCCCTGTATAAAGACCCCCACTGAATCTAGGCAGGTATCAGCCCCTGTATAAAGACCCTCACTGAATCTAGGCAGGTATCAGCCCCTGTATAGAGACCCCCACTGAATCTAGGCAGGTATCAGCCCCTGTATAAAGACCCTCACTGAATCTAGGCAGGTATCAGCCCCTGTATAAAGACCCTCACTGAATCTAGGCAGGTATCAGCCCCTGTCTAAAGACCCTCACTGAATCTAGGCAGGTATCAGCCCCTGTATAAAGACCCTCACTGAATCTAGGCAGGTATCAGCCCCTGTATAAAGACCCTCACTGAATCTAGGCAGGTATCAGCCCCTGTATAAAGACCCTCACTGAATCTAGGCAGGTATCAGCCCCTGTATAGAGACCCTCACTGAATCTAGGCAGGTATCAGCCCCTGTATAAAGACCCTCACTGAATCTAGGCAGGTATTAGCCCCTGTATAGAGACCCCCACTGAATCTAGGCAGGTATCAGCCCCTGTATAGAGACCCCCCACTGAATCTAGGCAGGTATCAGCCCCTGTATAAAGACCCCCACTGAATCTAGGCAGGTATCAGCCCCTGTATAAAGACCCCCACTGAATCTAGGCAGGTATCAGCCCCTGTATAGAGACCCCCACTGAATCTAGGCAGGTATCAGCCCCTCTATAAAGACCCTCACTGAATCTAGGCAGGTATCAGCCCCTGTATAAAGACCCCCACTGAATCTAGGCAGGTATCAGCCCCTGTATAGAGACCCCCACTGAATCTAGGCAGGTATCAGCCCCTGTATAAAGACCCTCACTGAATCTAGGCAGGTATCAGCCCCTGTATAGAGACCCCCACTGAATCTAGGCAGGTATCAGCCCCTCTATAAAGACCCTCACTGAATCTAGGCAGGTATCAGCCCCTGTATAAAGACCCCCACTGAATCTAGGCAGGTATCAGCCCCTGTATAGAGACCCTCACTGAATCTAGGCAGGTATCAGCCCCTCTATAAAGACCCTCACTGAATCTAGGCAGGTATCAGCCCCTGTATAGAGACCCTCACGGAATCTAGGCAGGTATCAGCCCCTGTATAAAGACCCCCACTGAATCTAGGCAGGTATCAGCCCCTGTATAGAGACCCTCACTGAATCTAGGCAGGTATCAGCCCCTGTATAAAGACCCCCACTGAATCTAGGCAGGTATCAGCCCCTGTATAGAGACCCTCACGGAATCTAGGCAGGTATCAGCCCCTCTATAAAGACCCTCACTGAATCTAGGCAGGTATCAGCCCCTGTATAGAGACCCTCACTGAATCTAGGCAGGTATCAGCCCCTGTATAAAGACCCTCACTGAATCTAGGCAGGTATCAGCCCCTGTATAAAGACCCTCACTGAATCTAGGCAGGTATCAGCCCCTGTATAGAGACCCCCACTGAATCTAGGCAGATATCAGCCCCTGTATAGAGACCCCCACTGAATCTAGGCAGGTATCAGCCCCTCTATAAAGACCCTCACTGAATCTAGGCAGGTATCAGCCCCTGTATAAAGACCCTCACTGAATCTAGGCAGGTATCAGCCCCTGTATAGAGACCCCCACTGAATCTAGGCAGGTATCAGCCCCTGTATAAAGACCCCCACTGAATCTAGGCAGGTATCAGCCCCTGTATAGAGACCCCCACTGAATCTAGGCAGGTATCAGCCCCTGTATAAAGACCCCCACTGAATCTAGGCAGATATCAGCCCCTGTATAGAGACCCCCACTGAATCTAGGCAGGTATCAGCCCCTGTATAGAGACCCCCACTGAATCTAGGCAGGTATTAGCCCCTCTATAAAGACCCTCACTGAATCTAGGCAGGTATCAGCCCCTCTATAAAGACCCTCACTGAATCTAGGCAGGTATCAGCCCCTGTATAAAGACCCTCACTGAATCTAGGCAGGTATCAGCCCCTGTATAAAGACCCTCACTGAATCTAGGCAGGTATCAGCCCCTGTATAGAGACCCCCCACTGAATCTAGGCAGGTATCAGCCCCTGTATAAAGACCCTCACTGAATCTAGGCAGGTATCAGCCCCTGTATAAAGACCCTGACTGAATCTAGGCAGGTATCAGCCCCTGTATAAAGACCCCCACTGAATCTAGGCAGGTATCAGCCCCTGTATAAAGACCCTCACTGAATCTAGGCAGGTATCAGCCCCTGTATAAAGACCCTCACTGAATCTAGGCAGGTATCAGCCCCTGTATAAAGACCCTCACTGAATCTAGGCAGGTATCAGCCCCTGTATAGAGACCCCCACTGAATCTAGGCAGGTATCAGCCCCTGTATAGAGACCCCCACTGAATCTAGGCAGGTATCAGCCCCTGTATAGAGACCCCCACTGAATCTAGGCAGGTATCAGCCCCTGTATAAAGACCCCCCACTGAATCTAGGCAGGTAGCAGCCCCTGTATAAAGACCCCCACTGAATCTAGGCAGGTATCAGCCCCTGTATAAAGACCCCCACTGAATCTAGGCAGGTATCAGCCCCTGTATAAAGACCCCCACTGAATCTAGGCAGGTATCAGCCCCTGTATAGAGACCCCCACTGAATCTAGGCAGATATCAGCCCCTGTATAGAGACCCTCACTGAATCTAGGCAGGTATCAGCCCCTGTATAGAGACCCTCACTGAATCTAGGCAGGTATCAGCCCCTGTATAAAGACCCTCACTGAATCTAGGCAGGTATCAGCCCCTGTATAAAGACCCCCACTGAATCTAGGCAGGTATCAGCCCCTGTATAAAGACCCCCACTGAATCTAGGCAGGTATCAGCCCCTGTATAAAGACCCTCACTGAATCTAGGCAGGTATCAGCACCTGTATAAAGACCCTCACTGAATCTAGGCAGGTATCAGCCCCTGTATAAAGACCCTCACTGAATCTAGGCAGGTATCAGCCCCTGTATAAAGACCCCCACTGAATCTAGGCAGGTATCAGCCCCTGTCTAAAGACCCTCACTGAATCTAGGCAGGTATCAGCCCCTGTATAAAGACCCTCACTGAATCTAGGCAGGTATCAGCCCCTGTATAAAGACCCCCACTGAATCTAGGCAGGTATCAGCCCCTGTATAGAGACCCTCACTGAATCTAGGCAGGTATTAGCCCCTGTATAGAGACCCCCACTGAATCTAGGCAGGTATCAGCCCCTGTATAGAGACCCCCACTGAATCTAGGCAGGTATCAGCCCCTGTATAAAGACCCTCACTGAATCTAGGCAGGTATCAGCCCCTGTATAAAGACCCTCACTGAATCTAGGCAGGTATCAGCCCCTGTATAGAGACCCCCACTGAATCTAGGCAGGTATCAGCCCCTCTATAAAGACCCTCACTGAATCTAGGCAGGTATCAGCCCCTGTATAAAGACCCTCACTGAATCTAGGCAGGTATCAGCCCCTGTATAAAGACCCTCACTGAATCTAGGCAGGTATCAGCCCCTGTATAGAGACCCCCACTGAATCTAGGCAGGTATCAGCCCCTGTATAGAGACCCTCACTGAATCTAGGCAGGTATCAGCCCCTGTATAAAGACCCTCACTGAATCTAGGCAGGTATCAGCCCCTGTATAAAGACCCTCACTGAATCTAGGCAGGTATCAGCCCCTGTATAGAGACCCTCACTGAATCTAGGCAGGTATCAGCCCCTGTATAAAGACCCCCATTGAATCTAGGCAGGTATCAGCCCCTGTATAAAGACCCTCACTGAATCTAGGCAGGTATCAGCCCCTGTATAGAGACCCTCACTGAATCTAGGCAGGTATCAGCCCCTGTATAAAGACCCCCACTGAATCTAGGCAGGTATCAGCCCCTGTATAGAGACCCCCACTGAATCTAGGCAGGTATCAGCCCCTGTATAAAGACCCTCACTGAATCTAGGCAGGTATCAGCCCCTGTATAAAGACCCTCACTGAATCTAGGCAGGTATCAGCCCCTGTATAAAGACCCTCACTGAATCTAGGCAGGTATCAGCCCCTGTATAAAGACCCTCACTGAATCTAGGCAGGTATCAGCCCCTGTATAGAGACCCCCACTGAATCTAGGCAGGTATCAGCCCCTCTATAAAGACCCTCACTGAATCTAGGCAGGTATCAGCCCCTGTATAAAGACCCTCACTGAATCTAGGCAGGTATCAGCCCCTGTATAAAGACCCTCACTGAATCTAGGCAGGTATCAGCCCCTGTATAGAGACCCCCACTGAATCTAGGCAGGTATCAGCCCCTGTATAGAGACCCTCACTGAATCTAGGCAGGTATCAGCCCCTGTATAAAGACCCTCACTGAATCTAGGCAGGTATCAGCCCCTGTATAAAGACCCTCACTGAATCTAGGCAGGTATCAGCCCCTGTATAGAGACCCTCACTGAATCTAGGCAGGTATCAGCCCCTGTATAAAGACCCTCACTGAATCTAGGCAGGTATCAGCCCCTGTATAGAGACCCCCACTGAATCTAGGCAGGTATCAGCCCCTGTATAGAGACCCTCACTGAATCTAGGCAGGTATCAGCCCCTCTATAAAGACCCTCACTGAATCTAGGCAGGTATCAGCCCCTGTATAGAGACCCTCACTGAATCTAGGCAGGTATCAGCCCCTGTATAGAGACCCTCACTGAATCTAGGCAGGTATCAGCCCCTGTATAGAGACCCTCACTGAATCTAGGCAGGTATCAGCCCCTGTATAGAGACCTTCACTGAATCTAGGCAGGTATCAGCCCCTGTATAAAGACCCCCACTGAATCTAGGCAGGTATCAGCCCCTCTATAAAGACCCTCACTGAATCTAGGCAGGTATCAGCCCCTGTATAAAGACCCTCACTGAATCTAGGCAGGTATCAGCCCCTGTATAAAGACCCTCACTGAATCTAGGCAGGTATCAGCCCCTGTATAGAGACCCTCACTGAATCTAGGCAGGTATCAGCCCCTGTATAAAGACCCTCACTGAATCTAGGCAGGTATTAGCCCCTGTATAGAGACCCCCACTGAATCTAGGCAGGTATCAGCCCCTGTATAGAGACCCCCACTGAATCTAGGCAGGTATCAGCCCCTGTATAAAGACCCTCACTGAATCTAGGCAGGTATCAGCCCCTGTATAAAGACCCCCACTGAATCTAGGCAGGTATCAGCCCCTGTATAGAGACCCCCACTGAATCTAGGCAGGTATCAGCCCCTGTATAGAGACCCTCACTGAATCTAGGCAGGTATCAGCCCCTGTATAAAGACCCTCACTGAATCTAGGCAGGTATCAGCCCCTGTATAAAGACCCTCACTGAATCTAGGCAGGTATCAGCCCCTGTATAAAGACCCCCACTGAATCTAGGCAGATATCAGCCCCTGTATAGAGACCCTCACTGAATCTAGGCAGGTATCAGCACCTGTATAAAGACCCCCACTGAATCTAGGCAGGTATCAGCCCCTGTATAGAGACCCTCACTGAATCTAGGCAGGTATCAGCCCCTGTATAAAGACCCTCACTGAATCTAGGCAGGTATCAGCCCCTGTATAGAGACCCCCACTGAATCTAGGCAGGTATCAGCCCCTGTATAGAGACCCCCACTGAATCTAGGCAGGTATCAGCCCCTGTATAAAGACCCTCACTGAATCTAGGCAGGTATCAGCCCCTGTATAGAGACCTTCACTGAATCTAGGCAGGTATCAGCCCCTGTATAGAGACCCCCACTGAATCTAGGCAGGTATCAGCCCCTGTATAAAGACCCCCACTGAATCTAGGCAGGTATCAGCCCCTGTATAGAGACCTTCACTGAATCTAGGCAGGTATCAGCCCCTGTATAAAGACCCTCACTGAATCTAGGCAGGTATCAGCCCCTCTATAAAGACCCTCACTGAATCTAGGCAGGTATCAGCCCCTCTATAAAGACCCTCACTGAATCTAGGCAGGTATCAGCCCCTGTATAGAGACCCTCACTGAATCTAGGCAGGTATCAGCCCCTGTATAAAGACCCTCACTGAATCTAGGCAGGTATCAGCCCCTGTATAAAGACCCCCACTGAATCTAGGCAGGTATCAGCCCCTGTATAGAGACCCCCACTGTATTGAGGTGGGTATCTATCCCCTCACCCCCTGTATCTAAGCGGGTATCTATCCCCCTCACCCCCGGTATTTATCCCTCATCCCCTGTATCTAAGCAGGTATTAACCCCCCTCATCCCCTGTATCTAAGCAGGTATTAACCCCCCTCATCCCCTGTATCTAGGCAGGTATTAACCCCCCTCATCCCTGTATCTAAGCGGGTATTAACCCCCCTCATCCCTGTATCTAAGCAGGTATTATCCCCCCTCATCCCTGTATCTAAGCAGGTATTATCCCCCCTCATCCCCTGTATCTAAGCAGGTATTATCCACCCTCATCCCCTGTATCTAAGCAGGTATTTATCCCCCCTCGTCCCCTGTATCTATTAACCCCCCTCATCCCTGTATCTAAGCAGGTCGTTACCCCTCTCACATTCTATATCCATGCAGGTATCTATCTCCTCACCACCGGGAGGTATTTTAGGTGTGTATCACCTATTGTATCTAGCCCTCACCCCCTGTCTCTGATCTGGTTGTGTATCGGCTCCTGTATCTAAGCAGGTATCTATCGCCTGGATACGATGTATGGGGGGGGGTGGTCATCCTAATACACCGACCACCAGGCCCCGGGACGACAAGTTATGAGAAGAACCAGACAATACATCACTTCCGGGAGGGACACGTGGGCGGGAGCGTGCGGCACTGCGGCAGCCAATCAGGCGGCGGCCTCCATGAAGTGAGAGCTGCGTGCGCCAATCAGCAGCCGCGATGCATTGAGCGACATCAGTAGGAGCCATTGGGCGGCCGAGACGTTTGGCGGGTCTGCGGCGAAGGGATTGGGTCACGTGCTGTGTGTAGCCAATGACCGGCGGCTGGAAGGAATGGAGGCGGCGCTATGACGGGAGGAGATGGAGAAAGTATGCGTCGCAGATAGGGGGCGGGGCTTTGCCGCCCAGCGACTAATAGCTCTTCGAGCCGGTTCGCCTTAGGGTGACAGACGTTCTATTCAACCAATCGGCGTCCAGTCGGCGCGTCCCGCCCCTTGGGAGAGACAGCGTCACTCTTCCCGTCAGCCAATGAATGCGCGACAGGGCGGGGCCTTGGGGACACTATATATAAGGCGCTCGCCGGCTTCTCGAAAGCTTCCGCTCTGAAGAATGTCTGCGAGCTACGACAACCGGTGAGTACGTGAGCGGGCTCCGGCCTCTGCTCCTGGGCCAGGCCGCGGTGTGAGGAGGTCTCCCCCGGGGATATAATTGTTCTCCCGGACACATTGTCACCTGTCCCCGGTGTCCTCAGCTCCTCACCCGCCCGCCCGGATATAATCTCCCGGTGTACGGATTATTTCCCGCCCGGCTCCTCTGACACCCCCGGTGTCTGTACTGCGGACCCCGCCCGTCCACACGTGGCCGCCCCGGCAGGAGAGGGGTGGGGGAGGGGAGAAGACAAGATGGCGGCCGCGCCGGAGACCAGCAGCTTCCCTCTAAGATGGCGGCCACTTCCGGTGCTGCACGTGGTCCCCGGGAGGGTGAAGGGGACGGGCGGAGTGACATTATACGTCATATATTATAAATGTAATACAACATGTGATATCATCTCATATACCAGAGCATAATATAATGACCCGTACAATACATCATGTGTAATACGTCATATAATAGTATAAATATTATACATCATGTGATATCATCTCATATACCAGAGTATAATATAATGACCGGTGTAATACGTCATATAATAGTATAAATATTATACATCATGTGATATCATCTCATATACCAGAGCATAATATAATGACCCATACAATACATCATGTGTAATACGTCATATAATAGTATAAATATAATACATCATGTGATATCATCTCATATACCAGAGCATTATATAATCATGTGTAATACGTCATATAATAGTAATATTATACGTCATATATTATAAATGTAATACATCATGTGATATCATCTCATATACCAGAGCATAATATAATGACCCGTACAATACATCATGTGTAATACGTCATATAATAGTATAAATATAATACATCATGTGATATCATCTCATATACCAGAGTATAATATAATGACCCGTACAATACATCATGTGTAATACGTCATATAATAGTATAAATATAATACATCATGTGATATCATCTCATATACCAGAGTATAATATAATGACCGGTGTAATACGTCATATAATAGTATAAATATTATACATCATGTGATATCATCTCATATACCAGAGCATAATATAATGACCGGTACATTACATCATGTGTAATACGTCATATAATAGTATAAATATAATACATCATGTGATATCATCTCATATACCAGAGCATTATATAATCATGTGTAATACGTCATATAATAGTAATATTATACGTCATATATTATAAATGTAATACAACATGTGATATCATCTCATATACCAGAGCATAATATAATGACCCGTACAATACATCATGTGTAATACGTCATATAATAGTATAAATATAATACATCATGTGATATCATCTCATATACCAGAGTATAATATAATGACCGGTGTAATACGTCATATAATAGTATAAATATTATACATCATGTGATATCATCTCATATACCAGAGCATAATATAATGACCCGTACAATACATCATGTGTAATATGTCATATAATAGTATAAATATAATACATCATGTGATATCATCTCATATACCAGAGTATAATATAATGACCTGTACAATACGTCATGTGTAATATGTCATATAATAGTATAAATATAATACATCATGTGTAATACGTCATATAATATAAATTATTACACAACATGTGATCATCTCATATACCAGAGTATAATATAATGACCCGTACAATACATCATGTGTAATATGTCATATAATAGTATAAATATTATACATCATGTGATATCATCTCATATACCAGAGTATAATATAATGACCGGTACAATACATCATGTGTAATACGTCATATAATAGTATAAATATAATACATCATGTGATATCATCTCATATACCAGAGTATAATATAATGACCTGTACAATACATCATGTGTAATATGTCATATAATAGTATAAATATAATACAACATGTGATATCATCTCATATACCAGAGTATAATATAATGACCGGTACAATACATCATGTGTAATATGTCATATAATATAAATTATTACACAACATGTGATCATCTCATATACCAGAGCATAATATAATGACCGGTACAATACATCATGTGTAATATGTCATATAATAGTATAAATATTATACATCATGTGATATCATCTCATATACCAGAGCATAATATAATGACCTGTACAATACATCATGTGTAATATGTCATATAATAGTATAAATATAATACATCATGTGATATCATCTCGTATACCAGAGCATAATATAATTGATAGAGGTGTATAATGACTGGTACAATATGTCATAGTGACTGTATACAGGGGTCACTATATATATATATATACTGGTTTATACCCCCATAGTGCTTGTATACAGGGGTCACTATATATACTGGTTGTTATACCCCCCATAGTGACTGTATACAGGGGTCACTATATATACTGGTTGTTATACCCCCCATAGTGACTGTATACAGGGGTCACTATATACTGTTATTATACCCCCCATAGTGACTGTATACAGGGGTCACTATATATACTGGTTGTTATACCCCGCCCATAGTGACTGTATACCAGGGGTCCCTATATATACTGGATATTATACCCCCCATAGTGACTGTATACAGGGGTCCCTATATATACTGGATATTATACCCCCCATAGTGACTGTATACAGGGGTCACTATATATACTGGATATTATACCCCCCATAGTGACTGTATACAGGGGTCACTATATATACTGGATATTATACCCCCATAGTGACTGTATACAGGGGTCACTATATATACTGGATATTATACCCCCATAGTGACTATACAGGGGTCACTATATATACTGAATATTATACCCCCCATAGTGACTGTATACAGGGGTCACTATATACTGGATATTATACCCCCATAGTGACTGTATACAGGGGTCCCTATATATACTGGATATTATACCCCCCATAGTGACTGTATACAGGGGTCACTATATATACTGGATATTATACCCCCCATAGTGACTGTATACAGGGGTCACTATATATACTGGATATTATACCCCCATAGTGACTGTATACAGGGGTCACTATATATACTGGATATTATACCCCCCATAGTGACTATACAGGGGTCACTATATATACTGAATATTATACCCCCCATAGTGACTGTATACAGGGGTCACTATATACTGGATATTATACCCCCCATAGTGACTGTATACAGGGGGTCACTATATATACTGGATATTATACCCCCCAATAGAGACTGTATACAGGGGTCACTGTATATACTGGATATTATACCCCCCATAGTGTCTGTATACAGGGGTCACTATATATACTAGATATTGCCCCTCAATAGTGACTATACAGGGGTCACTATATATACTGGATATTATACTCCCCATAGTGACTGTATACAGGGGTCACTATATATACTGGATATTATACCCCCCATAGTGACTGTATACAGGGGTCACTATATATACTGGATATTATACGCCCCATAGTGACTGTATACAGGGGTCACTATATATACTGGATATTATACCCCCCATAGTGACTGTATACAGGGGTCACTATATATACTGGATATTATACCCCCCATAGTGTCTGTATACAGGGGTCACTATATATACTAGATATTGCCCCTCAATAGTGACTATACAGGGGTCACTATATATACTGGATATTACCCCCCATAGTGACTGTATACAGGGGTCACTATATATACTGGATATTACCCCCCATAGTGACTGTATACAGGGGCACTGTATACTGGATATTACCCCCCATAGTGACTGTATACAGAGGGCACTGTATACTGGATATTACCCCCCATATTGACTGTATACAGGGGTCACTATATTTACTGGATATTACCCCCCCCCCCCATAGTGACTTTATACAGAGGTAACTATATACTGGATATTACCCCCCCCCCCCATAGTGCTTGTATACAGGGGTCACTATATATACTGGATATTGCCCCCCTAATAGTGACTGTATACAGGGGTCACTATATACAATGGGTTTCCATGTTGGCAGGGCTGGTGTTATACAATGCTCAAAAAACTAAAGTGACCCCTGCGATAACACATCGTGGATCCGAATGAATCGTATGAAATCCTTTCGTCTGCGCTGATGAGGTGGAGGATGGTCTCCTGAGGGATGTCCTCCCAGACCTGGACTAAAGCATCCGCCAACGCCTGGACAGTCTGTGGTGGATAGAGCGAGACGTCCCAGATGGGCTCACTCGAATAGGAACTGCTGACACTCCAGCCACATGAGGTCTAGCATTGTCTTGTATTAGGAGGAACCCAACCGCACCAGCATATGGTCTCACAAGGGGTCTGAGGGTCTCATCTCGGTGCCTAATGGCAGTCAGGATACCTCTGGCAAGCACATGGAGGGCTGTGCGGCCCCCCAAAGAAATGCTACCCCACACCATTACTGACCCACCGCCAAGCCGGTCATGCTGGGGGATGTTGCAGGCAGCAGAACGTTCTCCACGGCGTCTCCAGACTGTCACGTCCGTCACATGTGCTCAGAGTGAACCTTCTTTCATCTGTGAAGAGCACAGGGCGCCAGTGGTGAATTTGCCAATCTTGGTGTTCTCTGGCAAATGCCAAACGTCTTGCACGGTGTTGGGCTGTAAGCACAACCCCCACCTTTGTATGTTGGGCCCTCATACCCCCCTCATGGAGTCTGTTTCTGACCGTTTGAGTGGACACATGCACATTTGTGTCCTGCTGGAGGTCATTTTGCAGGGCTCTGGCAGTGCTCCTCCTGCTCCTCCTTGCACAAAGGCGGAGGTAGCGGTCCTGCTGCTGGGTTGTTGCCCTCCTACGGCCTCCTCCACGTCTCCTGATGTACTGGCCTGTCTCCTGGTAGCGCCTCCATGCTCTGGACACTACGCTGACAGACACAGCAAACCTTCTTGGCACAGCTCGCATTGATGTGCCATCCTGGATGAGCTGCACTACCTGAGCCACTTGTGTGGGTTGTAGACTCCGTCTCATGCTACCACTAGAGTGAAAGCACCGCCAGCATTCAAAAGTGACCAAAACATCAGCCAGGAAGCATAGGAACCGAGAAGTGGTCTGTGATCACCACCTGTAGAGCCACTCCTTTATTGGGGGTGTCTTGCTAATTGCTTTATTTCCACGTGTTGTCTGTTCCATGTTCCATTGATTGTCAGTGTTCTTCCTGAGTGGACAGTGGGATCTCACACAAGTGTCAGTGACTTGTGTTATATTGTGTTGTGTTATTATTTAGTGTATATGGAGACTTGTGTAATCATAGATATCGCAGTATGTGATGACCCCAGTAGACACTATAGGGGGTCAGCTGTAATACACAGGACATGTTGTGGGGATCTCTCTATATACTGAGGGGAAGTGATCAATTGAACTTGGGTTTTCACTTTAGATAAAAAGTTGCGTGGAAATTAATCAAATGGCACACAGCAGATGAGTACGCGCTGAACTGATGGAATGTCGCGGAGCAGTGGGGGCTGGGCGGTGGTTGTATTGGTGCAGAGTTATATAGGGCAGGGGGTTGCGTTGCCTTTGTGGTGGTATAAATCTGGTCTGACTTTTCTGTAGTAAATTAGTGACCAGAGGAGCGAAGTTACAGCGATTGAATATGTCACTCTACTCAGCGCTTGCCGACTTTATCCTGTATAAATTAGTTCAGCTTTCCGGTGGCTGGAGACTTTCCTAGGAATGTATCCACCTTTTCCAGCCACCGGAGCATCGGAAAGCTGAACTAATTTATACAGGATAAAGTCATCAACCGCCGAGCGTTCTGTGAGGAATCCAATCGCTGTAACTTCGCTCCCCTGCAGTGTCCTACAGGAGATTACCTTGTGGTGATAAAATGTAACTTTCTAAATGTCGCGCAGGACCAGCCTGGGACTTCTCCTGCGACAAATCTAGACCAAAAATCCATCTAAACAGCTTGATGCGCCTGTGTATAATCAGGAATACAGGTAGATGTGACCAGATTCTCAAGGGGGTGGAGCCTGCAGTGATGCACGCCTCCTGACCAATGACTGCTGAAAATGTCTATGGGGGTAGTTTAGTCATGTGACCTGTGTAGCTGTGTGGTCCTGTGACCTGTGTATAGACAGTAGCCGCACAGTCATGTGATCTTTGCTGAGGCAGGAGCCTGTGACCTGTGTATAGAAAAGAGACATTTTACTGTCATGTGACCTGGGTATAGGCAGGAGCCGCACAGTATAGTCATGTGACCTGGGTATAGGCAGGAGCCGCACAGTATAGTCATGTGACCTGGGTATAGGCAGGAGCCGCACAGTATAGTCATGTGACCTGGGTATAGGCAGGAGCCGCACAGTACAGTCATGTGACCTGGGTATAGGCAGGAGCCGCACAGTACAGTCATGTGACCTGGGTATAGGCAGGAGCCGCACAGTACAGTCATGTGACCTGGGTATAGGCAGGAGCCGCACAGTACAGTCATGTGACCTGGGTATAGGCAGGAGCCGCACAGTACAGTCATGTGACCTGGGTATAGGCAGGAGCCGCACAGTACAGTCATGTGACCTGGGTATAGGCAGGAGCCGCACAGTACAGTCATGTGACCTGGGTATAGGCAGGAGCCGCACAGTACAGTCATGTGACCTGGGTATAGGCAGGAGCCGCACAGTACAGTCATGTGACCTGGGTATAGGCAGGAGCCGCACAGTACAGTCATGTGACCTGGGTATAGGCAGGAGCCGCACAGTACAGTCATGTGACCTGGGTATAGGCAGGAGCCGCACAGTACAGTCATGTGACCTGGGTATAGGCAGGAGCCGCACAGTACAGTCATGTGACCTGGGTATAGGCAGGAGCCGCACAGTACAGTCATGTGACCTGGGTATAGGCAGGAGCCGCACAGTACAGTCATGTGACCTGGGTATAGGCAGGAGCCGCACAGTACAGTCATGTGACCTGGGTATAGGCAGGAGCCGCACAGTACAGTCATGTGACCTGGGTATAGGCAGGAGCCGCACAGTACAGTCATGTGACCTGGGTATAGGCAGGAGCCGCACAGTACAGTCATGTGACCTGGGTATAGGCAGGAGCCGCACAGTACAGTCATGTGACCTGGGTATAGGCAGGAGCCGCACAGTACAGTCATGTGACCTGGGTATAGGCAGGAGCCGCACAGTACAGTCATGTGACCTGGGTATAGGCAGGAGCCGCACAGTACAGTCATGTGACCTGGGTATAGGCAGGAGCCGCACAGTACAGTCATGTGACCTGGGTATAGGCAGGAGCCGCACAGTACAGTCATGTGACCTGGGTATAGGCAGGAGCCGCACAGTACGGTCATGTGACCTGGGTATAGGCAGGAGCCGCACAGTACGGTCATGTGACCTGGGTATAGGCAGGAGCCGCACAGTACGGTCATGTGACCTGGGGCAGGAGCTGATCTGTAACAAGTCACTATACTTATTACAGCAAAGAATGATCGTCACCCAGTGATAGAATAAAAGTAAACTATATTACTGTACATCACTACTGACAGGAAGCCGATATATATTACTGATCAGAGGCCTTTCTAATCAGACACAATGTGATTGGCTGCTGGAGGTGACGGCTTAGCTGAACTTGTGTTGCTCATACAGGAACCCTTCATCCCACCATACACTGCTCCTCCTCCAACCACTATCACCATCCCACCATACACTGCTCCTCCTCCAACCACTATCACATCCCACCATACACTGCTCCTCCTCCAACCACTATCACCATCCCACCATACACTGCTCCTCCTCCAACCACTATCACCATCCCACCATACACTGCTCCTCCTCCAACCACTATCACCATCCCACCATACACTGCTCCTCCTCCAACCACTATCACCATCCCACCATACACTGCTCCTCCTCCAACCACTATCACCATCCCACCATACACTGCTCCTCCTCCAACCACTATCACATCCCACCATACACTGCTCCTCCTCCAACCACTATCACATCCCACCATACACTGCTCCTCCTCCAACCACTATCACCATCCCACCATACACTGCTCCTCCTCCAACCACTATCACCATCCCACCATACACTGCTCCTCCTCCAACCACTATCACATCCCACCATACACTGCTCCTCCTCCAACCACTATCACATCCCACCATACACTGCTCCTCCTCCAACCACTATCACATCCCACCATACACTGCTCCTCCTCCAACCACTATCACCATCCCACCATACACTGCTCCTCCTCCAACCACTATCACCATCCCACCATACACTGCTCCTCCTCCAACCACTATCACATCCCACCATACACTGCTCCTACTCCAACCACTATCACCGTCCCACCATACACTGCTCCTCCTCCAACCACTATCACCGTCCCACCATACACTGCTCCTCCTCCAACCACTATCACCGTCCCACCATACACTGCTCCTCCTCCAACCACTATCACCGTCCCACCATACACTGCTCCTCCTCCAACCACTATCACCGTCCCACCATACACTGCTCCTCCTCCAACCACTATCACCGTCCCACCATACACTGCTCCTCCTCCAACCACTATCACCGTCCCACCATACACTGCTCCTCCTCCAACCACTATCACCGTCCCACCATACACTGCTCCTCCTCCAACCACTATCACCGTCCCACCATACACTGCTCCTCCTCCAACCACTATCACCGTCCCACCATACACTGCTCCTCCTCCAACCACTATCACGTCCCACCATACACTGCTCCTCCTCCAACCACTATCACATCCCACCATACACTGCTCCTCCTCCAACCACTATCACATCCCACCATACACTGCTCCTCCTCCAACCACTATCACCATCCCACCATACACTGCTCCTCCTCCAACCACTATCACATCCCACCATACACTGCTCCTCCTCCAACCACTATCACCATCCCACCATACACTGCTCCTCCTCCAACCACTATCACATCCCACCATACACTGCTCCTCCTCCAACCACTATCACATCCCACCATACACTGCTCCTCCTCCAACCACTATCACCATCCCACCATACACTGCTCCTCCTCCAACCACTATCACCATCCCACCATACACTGCTCCTCCTCCAACCACTATCACATCCCACCATACACTGCTCCTCCTCCAACCACTATCACATCCCACCATACACTGCTCCTGCACTATAGGGCCTGTATGTGACGGGGGTGGGCACAATACAGTCGCTATGACGTTGCGCACTACAGGGTCGTTATATGACGTTGCGCACTGCAGGGTCGTTATATGACGTTGCGCACTACAGGGTCGCTATATGACGTTGCGCACTGCAGGGTCGCTATATGACGTTGCGCACTGCAGGGTCGTTATATGACGTTGCGCACTACAGGGTCGCTATATGACGTTGCGCACTGCAGGGTCGCTATATGACGTTGCGCACTGCAGGGTCGCTATATGACGTTGCGCACTACAGGGTCGCTATATGACGTTGCGCACTGCAGGGTCGCTATATGACGTTGCGCACTGCAGGGTCGCTATATGACGTTGCGCACTGCAGGGTCGCTATATGACGTTGCGCACTACAGGGTCGCTATATGACGTTGCGCACTACAGGGTCGCTATATGACGTTGCGCACTACAGGGTCGCTATATGACGTTGCGCACTGCAGGGTCGCTATATGACGTTGCGCACTGCAGGGTCGCTATATGACGTTGCGCACTGCTGGGTCGTTATATGACGTTGCGCAGACTACTGACCTTTCTTTCTTATTTACAGATCCAGAGACAATGGGCCCGAAGGCATGGAGCCTGATGGCATCATTGAGGTGAGTGCCCTGGATGTGGAGTAACCCCTGCTGTGCCAGTCCCCAGTATAATTACTACTTCCCTCAGGTGTCATCCCTGCTGTGCTGGCCCCCAGTATAACCCCTTCTTCCCTGGTGATTAGTTGTAGCCCACAGTATGAACGCTTCTCCCCTTGGATTGTGGTATAACCCCTTCTCTTCTCTCCCCCCCCCCCCCCTTCGGGATGTGGTTTAACCCCTTCTCCCTGGGATTGTGGTATAACCCTTCTCCTCCCCCCCCTTTCGGGATGTGGTATAACCCCCTTCTCCCCTTGGATTGTGGTATAGCCCCCTTCTCTTCTCCTCCCCCCCCCCCCCCTTTGGGGATGTGGTATAACCCCCTTCTCCCCCCCCCCCCCCCCTTTCGGGATGTGGTTTAACCCCTTCTCCCTGGGATTGTGGTATAGCCCTTCTCCCCCCCCCCCCTTCGGGATGTGGTTTAACCCCTTCTCCCTGGGATTGTGGTATAGCCCCCTTCTCCCCCCCCCTTCGGGATGTGGTTTAACCCCTTCTCCCTGGGATTGTGGTATAGCCCCCTTCTTCTCCCCCCCCCCCCCCCCTTTTCGGGATGTGGTATAACCCCTTCTCTCCTTGGATTGTGGTATAACCCCCTTCTCCCCCCCCCCCCCCCCCTTTCGGGATGTGGTTTAACCCCTTCTCCCTGGGATTGTGGTATAGCCCCCTTCTTCTCCCCCCCCCCCCCCTTTCGGGATGTGGTATAACCCCTTCTCTCCTTGGATTGTGGTATAGCCCCCTTCTTCTCCTCCCCCCCCCCCCTTTCGGGATGTGGTTTAACCCCTTCTCCCTGGGATTGTGGTATAACCCCCTTCTCCCCCCCCCCCCCTTTCGGGATGTGGTTTAACCCCTTCTCCCTGGGATTGTGGTATAGCCCCCTTCTTCTCCCCCCCCCCCCCTTTTCGGGATGTGGTATAACCCCTTCTCTCCTTGGATTGTGGTATAACCCCCTTCTTCTCCTCCCCCCCCCCCCCCCCTTTCGGGATGTGGTATAACCCCTTCTCCCTGGGATTGTGGTATAGCCCCCTTCTTCTCCCCCCCCCCCTTTCGGGATGTGGTATAACCCATTCTCTCCTTGGATTGTGGTATAGCCCCCTTCTTCTCCCCCCCCCCCCCCTTTCGGGATGTGGTTTAACCCCTTCTCCCTGGGATTGTGGTATAACCCCCTTCTTCCCCCCCCCCCCTTCGCCCTGGGATTGTGGTATAACCCCCTTCTCCCCCCCCCCCCCCTTTCGGGATGTGGTTTAACCCCTTCTCCCTGGGATTGTGGTATAACCCCCTTCTCCCCTTGGATTGTGGTATAGCCCCCTTCTCTTCTCCTCCCCTCCCCCCCTTTGGGGATGTGGTATAACCCCCTTCTCCCCCCCCCCCCCCCCCTTTCGGGATGTGGTATAACCCCCTTCTCCCTGGGATTGTGGTATAACCCCCTTCTCCCCCCCCTTCTCCCTGGGATTGTGGTATAACCCCCTTCTCCCCCCCCCTTCTCCCTGGGATTGTGGTATAACCCCCTTCTCCCTGGGATTGTGGTATAACCCCCTTCTCCCCCCCCTTCTCCCTGGGATTGTGGTATAACCCCCTTCTCCCCCCCCTTCTCCCTGGGATTGTGGTATAACCCCCTTCTCCCCCCCCCCCTTCTCCCTGGGATTGTGGTATAACCCCCTTCTCCCTGGGATTGTGGTATAACCCCCTTCTCCCCCCCCCCCCCCCTTCTCCCTGGGATTGTGGTATAACCCCCTTCTCCCCCCCCTTCTCCCTGGGATTGTGGTATAACCCCCTTCTCCCTGGGATTGTGGTATAACCCCCTTCTCCCCCCCCTTCTCCCTGGGATTGTGGTATAACCCCCAGTATAACCTTCTTCCCCGTAGAGTAACTGGAATGAGGTGGTGGACAGCTTTGACGATATGAATCTCTCTGAATCTCTCCTCCGAGGAATCTACGCCTATGGTTTTGAGAAACCGTCTGCCATTCAGCAGCGCGCTATTCTACCTTGTATCAAGGGTGAGTTATGGGGTCTGTTTTAGCCCGGGTCTATATACACCTGAGGGGGTCCTTAACCCTTAAGGACTGAGCGTTTTTCTGTTTTTTTTTTTCACTTAAATTTTTCCTCCTTTTTAAAAATCACAACCGTTTCAATTTTACACCTAAAAATCCATCTGACTTATTTTTTGCGCCACCAATTCTACTTTGGAATGAAATCAGTCATTTTACCCAAAAATCTACAGCGAGACCAAAAAAAATCGTGCAACAAAATTGGAGAGAACGCCATTTTGTAACTTTAGGGGGCTTCTGTTTCTACACATTACATATTTCGGTAACAATGACCCCTTATCATTATTCTGTAGGTCCATACGGTTATAATGATCCCCTACTTATATAGGTGATTTTGTCGCACTTCTGGAAAAAATCCTAACTACATGCAGGAAAATTTATGTTTAAAATTGTCGTCTTCTGACCCCTATAACTTTTTATTTTTCCGCGCACAGGGCGGTATGAGGGCTCCTTTTTTTGCACGGTGATCTAAAGGTTTTTAGCGGTACCATTTTTGTATTGATCGGATTTTTTTATCACTTTTTTATTATTTTTTCCATGATGTAGAAAGTGACCATAAATACATTACTTAGGAATTTTTTTGCGTGTTCTACATTGACCGAGCAGTTTAATTAGATGTAATGTTAGAGTTCGGACATTTATGTATGCGGCAATAACCACATTTGTTCACTTTTTTTAATGGGAATTTGGGGGTGATTCAAACTGATTAGTGAAGGGGTTAAATGATCTTTAATAAAGATGAGTGAAGTTAGTGATTTCGATTCGTCACGAACTTCTCGGCTCGGCAGTTGATGACTTTATCCTGTATAAATTAATCTTTCTGGTGCTCCGGTGGCTGGAGACTCTCCTAGGACTGTATCCACCTTTTCTGGACACCTGAAAGACGAACTAATTTATACAGGATAAAAGTCAACACTGCCGAGAAGTTTGTGACGAATCGAATCACTAACTTCACTCATCTCTAATCTTTATTCTTGTTCACTTTTTTTTTTTGCAGTGTCTTAGCTCCCATGGGGGACTATAACATGCAGTACATTGATCTCATACTGTTCAATGCGATGTCATAGCGTAGCATTGATCAGTATTTCTGCCGCTTGACTGCTCCTGCCTGGATCTTGGGTACAGGGCAGTCATTCGGTGATCGGACAGCTATATACGCTGGGGGTCCACACTGCATAGATGGGTCTATGTATACACCAGGTGTCCAGTGTATAGATGGGTCTGCATATACACCAGGGGTCCACACTGTATAGGTGGGGTCTGTATATACACCAGGGGTCCACACTGTATAGATGGGTCTGTATATACACCAGGTGTCCAGTGTATAGATGGGTCTGTATATACACCAGGTGTCCAGTGTATAGATGGGTCTGTATATACACCAGGGGTCCACACTGTATAGGTGGGGTCTGTATATATGCCCGGGGGTCCACACTGTATAGGTGGGGTCTGTGTATACACCAGGGGTCCACACTGTATAGGTGGGGTCTGTATATACACAAGGGGTCCACACTGTATAGGTGGGGTCTGTATATACACAAGGGGTCCACACTGTATAGGTGGGGTCTGTATATACACCAGGGGTCCACACTGTATAGGTGGGGGTCTGTATATACACCAGGGGTCCACACTGTATAGGTGGGGGTCTGTATATACACCAGGGGTCCACACTGTATAGGTGGGGTCTGTATATACACCAGGGGTCCACACTGTATAGGTGGGGGTCTGTATATACACCAGGGGTCCACACTGTATAGGTGGGGGTCTGTATACACCAGGGGTCCACACTGTATAGGTGGGGTCTGTATATACACCAGGGGTCCACACTGTATAGGTGGGGTCTGTATATACACCAGGGGTCCACACTGTATAGGTGGGGTCTGTATATACACAAGGGGTCCACACTGTATAGGTGGGGTCTGTGTATACACCAGGTGTCCAGTGTATAGATAGGGTCTGTATATACACCAGGGGTCCACACTGTATAGGTGGGGTCTGTATATATTCCGGCGGTCCACACTGTATAGGTGGGGGTCTGTATAAACGCTGGGGGTCCACACTGTATAGGTGGGGGTCTGTATATATGCCCGGGGGTCCACACTGTATAAGTGGGGTCTGTGTATACACCAGGGGTCCACACTGTATAGGTGGGGTCTGTATATATGCCGGGGGTCCACACTGTATAGGTGGGGGTCTGTATATACACCAGGGGTCCACACTGTATAGGTGGGGGTCTGTATATATGCCGGGGGTCCACACTGTATAGGTGGGGGTCTGTATATATGCCGGGGGTCCACACTGTATAGGTGGGGGTCTGTATATACACCAGGGGTCCACACTGTATAGGTGGGGGTCTGTATATACACCAGGGGTCCACACTGTATAGGTGGGGTCTGTATATATGCCGGGGGTCCACACTGTATAGGTGGGGGTCTGTATATACACCAGGGGTCCACACTGTATAGGTGGGGGTCTGTATATATGCCGGGGGTCCACACTGTATAGGTGGGGGGTCTGTATATATGCCGGGGGTCCACACTGTATAAGTGGGGTCTGTGTATACACCAGGGGTCCACACTGTATAGGTGGGGTCTGTATATATGCCGGGGGTCCACACTGTATAGGTGGGGGTCTGTATATATGCCGGGGGTCTGTATATATGCCGGGGGTCCACACTGTATAGGTGGGGGTCTGTATATATGCCGGGGGTCCACACTGTATAGGTGGGGTCTGTATATATGCCGGGGGTCCACACTGTATAGGTGGGGTCTGTATATATGCCGGGGGTCCACACTGTATAGGTGGGGTCTGTAGACACCAGACATGCTCCCACATATGTATAGGTGGGGTCTGTATATATGCCGGGGTCCACACTGTATAGGTGGGGTCTGTATATATGCCGGGGGTCCACACTGTATAGGTGGGGTCTGTATATAGGCCGGGGGTCCACACTGTATAGGTGGGTCCACACTGTATAGGTGGGTCCACATATGTATAGGTGGGGGTCTGTATAAACGCTGGGGTCCACACTGTATAGGTGGGGTCTGTATATATGCCGGGGGTCCACACTGTATAGGTGGGGTCTGTATATAGGCCGGGGGTCCACACTGTATAGGTGGGGTCTGTATATAGGCCGGGGGTCCACACTGTAAAGGTGGGTCCACATATGTATAGGTGGGGGTCTGTATAAACGCTGGGGTCCACACTGTATAGGTGGGGTCTGTATATATGCCGGGGGTCCACACTGTATAGGTGGGGTCTGTATATAGGCCGGGGGTCCACACTGTATAGGTGGGGTCTGTATATATGCCGGGGGTCCACATATGTATAGGTGGGGGTCTGTATATATGCCGGGGGTCCACATATGTATAGGTGGGGGTCTGTATATATGCCGGGGGTCCACACTGTATAGGTGGGGTCTGTATATAGGCCGGGGGTCCACACTGTATAGGTGGGGTCTGTATATAGGCCGGGGGTCCACATATGTATAGGTGGGGGTCTGTATATATGCCGGGGGTCCACATATGTATAGGTGGGGGTCTGTATATATATGCCGGGGGTCCACACTGTATAGGTGGGGGTCTGTATATAGGCCAGGGGTCCACACTGTATAGGTGGGGTCTGTATATAGGCCGGGGGTCCACATATGTATAGGTGGGGTCTGTATATATGCCGGGGGTCCACACTGTATAGGTGGGTCCACATATGTATAGGTGGGGGTCTGTATAAACGCCGGGGGTCCACACTGTATAGGTGGGGTCTGTATATAGGCCGGGGGTCCACACTGTATAGGTGGGGTCTGTATATAGGCCGGGGGTCCACACTGTATAGGTGGGGTCTGTATATATGCCGGGGGTCCACACTGTATAGGTGGGGGTCTGTATAAACGCCGGGGGTCCACACTGTATAGGTGGGGTCTGTATATAGGCCGGGGGTCCACACTGTATAGGTGGGGTCTGTATATAGGCCGGGGGTCCACACTGTATAGGTGGGGTCTGTATATAAGCCGGGGGTCCACACTGTATAGGTGGGGGTCTGTATAAACGCCGGGGGTCCACACTGTATAGGTGGGGTCTGTATATAGGCCGGGGGTCCACACTGTATAGGTGGGGTCTGTATATAGGCCGGGGGTCCACATATGTATAGGTGGGGGTCTGTATATATGCCGGGGGTCCACACTGTATAGGTGGGGTCTGTATATAGGCCGGGGGTCCACATATGTATAGGTGGGGTCTGTAGACACCAGACATGCTCCCATGTCTTCAGTTTTATGATGATATCCCATGCGTGTCATCTGAGCCCCCGTTCTGTCTGCTGCGACTCTCCGATCTGCGTCTTGCAGGTCAGAACAGTCTGGAGCAGAGGATTCTGGGACATATGATCACACCATCCTATCTGAGAACTGACAGCACTACACGGCCCCGTCTGCCGGGGATCCTTACAAGTGGTGGCACCAGACGTGTGGTCCTGTCTGCCATGATACCACACAGGGCTGTAACCCCCTCCCCCACTGTATATTCCTTGGGTGACCCTTATATGGAGTGGGGAATGTACACTGATTATATACTGAGGACCCTTGTCTATATATATAGTCGGGGTGAATCCATACTATATAGAGGCATTAGTCAGGGGACCTCCACATATGGTGACGTCCATCTTGTCTTTTTGCAGGTTACGATGTGATCGCTCAGGCTCAGTCTGGGACTGGGAAAACAGCCACCTTCGCCATCTCCATCCTCCAGCAGGTCGAGCTGGACATGAAGGCCACACAGGCCCTGGTGCTGGCACCAACCCGAGAGTTGGCTCAGCAGGTAAGTGTCCGTACAGTCGGAGGACCTCTGGGGTGGTCGGCCCTTTGACTGTCATTAACATCTGTCTTTCCCCCCAGATCCAGAAGGTGGTGATGGCTCTGGGAGACTACATGGGCGCCTCCTGCCACGCCTGTATCGGAGGCACCAATGTGCGGGCCGAGGTCCAGAAGCTGCAGTCTGAGGCGCCACACATCATTGTGGGCACGCCTGGCAGGGTCTTTGACATGCTGAACAGGCGATACCTCTGTAAGTATCCGATCCCTCCGCCCCTTCACCACCACCCCACCCCCCCTGTCACTGGGCAAGGACCCGTCACGTGACGTGGCATCTTATATCTGACAGGGGCAGAGTGAACCAACCCCATATTCATCCCAGCGCAGCTGTCATGTGCCTGTCAGCTGGTTCATGCTATGGGGACACCACTGGATTTTCTGAGACTTGTAGTTCCTCAGTGGCCTTATTCTTGGCCTTTATTTTTGCAGCCCCCAAATACATTAAGATGTTCGTGCTGGACGAGGCCGATGAGATGTTGAGCAGAGGATTTAAGGATCAAATCTACGACATCTTCCAGAAGTTGAGCAGCAATGCTCAGGTAGGACAGGGGGCGGTGAAGTGACGACACCTCTGTAGGCCGGGCACGACCTCGTTTTGTGGGCATACATGGACAGCCTGTTTCCCAACCAGGGTGCCTCCAGCTATTGCAAAACTACAACTCCCAGCATGCTTGGAATTGTTTTGCAACAGCAGGGGCACCCTGGTTTGGAAACGGTACCCTGTGCACAGTAGGACGGCCGAGTTTTATGATGATATCCCATGCGTGTCATCTGAGCCCCCGTTCTGTCTGCTGCAGCTCTCTGACATGCGTCCTGCAGGTCAGAACAGTCTGAAGCAGAGGATTCTGGGACATATGATCACACCATCCTATCTGAGAACTGTCGTCCGGGCACTTACTGGCCGTCTGTATTGTCTACCCGGTGTAACCCCTATTCTCTCCTACAGGTGGTGCTGCTCTCGGCCACCATGCCCTCAGATGTGCTGGAAGTGACCAAGAAGTTCATGAGGGACCCCATCCGTATTCTGGTTAAGAAGGAGGAGCTGACCCTTGAGGGTATCCGGCAGTTCTACGTCAACGTAGAGCGAGAGGTGAGCGGTCTGTGGCGCCTCTATATAGTATGTGGTGTATATACCGCCATCCCCGGTCACTGGGCAAAGACCCGTCATGTGACGTGTGATCTTATATCTGACCGGGGAAGAGTGAACAACCCCCATATTCATCCCAGCGCAGCTATCCTGTGCCGTCAGCTGATTCATGCTATGGGGACAAATGCTGGGAGTTGTAGTTCCTGTGACCAATCTGTAATCTCTTCTCTCCCAGGAATGGAAGCTGGACACATTATGTGACTTGTACGAGACTCTGACTATCACACAGGCCGTCATCTTCATAAACACCCGCCGGAAGGTGGACTGGCTGACGGAAAAGATGCACGCCCGTGACTTCACTGTGTCTGCGCTGGTAAGTGCTGCCATGATGTCTCCTACCGCAGCCGCTTCCCCTGTCACTGGGCAAGGGCCCGTCATGTGACGGGTGTTCTTATATCTGTCAGGGGTATAGAAAGGTCACCCCATATTCATCCCAGCGCAGTGATCTAGTGACTGTTGACTGGTTCATGGTATGGGGACACTTGTCAGCGCATACGGCTGCGTCTAAGACTAATCCGCTCTGCCTCCTCCTCAGCACGGTGACATGGACCAAAAAGAGCGCGACGTGATCATGAGAGAGTTCAGGTCTGGCTCCAGTCGCGTCCTCATCACTACCGATCTCCTGGTGAGTGCACGGCCCAATACAACTGCCATATACTGTCATGTTAAATGTCCTACTATAGTGTCTAGTATATATCATAGTGTTTTGTATATAATGTCTGTCATAATGTCCTATTAGTGTCTCGTATATACTATAGTGTATATTGTATATCTGATGTTATATAATGTCGTCACGTACTACGCATTTTGTAGCCGCAGTTCCCTGGTGTAACGTTCTCCTCTCTTACAGGCCCGAGGCATTGACGTGCAGCAGGTTTCCCTGGTCATAAACTATGACTTGCCAACCAACAGAGAGAACTACATCCACAGGTAAGTCCTCTCCCCCCCCCCCCTAAACCGGTCAGTGCCAGGTGTATTCCCTCTCTGCGCAGCCTCCATGCTGAACGCAGAATGTAGACTCCTGGCAGATAAAAACGACCATGCTCCACCGCGATTACTGCTCCTCCCGTAGCTTCTCGCAACTTAAACATGGCCGACACAACACACAGCAGCGGTCTCTGTACTCCTCATGCTTAAATCTTACACTTTTTCTGTACGCTTCTCCCTTTTCTCTCTACCCTTTGTGTGCTCCTCCCTTCCTCTGGCTCTGTGTGCTCCTCCCTTCCTCTGCCGCCTCCCTTCCTCTGCCGCCTCCCTTCCTCTGCCGCCTCCCTTCCTCTGCCGCCTCCCTTCCTCTGCCGCCTCCCTTCCTCTGCCGCCTCCCTTCCTCTGCCGCCTCCCTTCCTCTGCCGCCTCCCTTCCTCTGCCGCCTCCCTTCCTCTGCCGCCTCCCTTCCTCTGCCGCCTCCCTTCCTCTGCCGCCTCCCTTCCTCTGCCGCCTCCCTTCCTCTGCCGCCTCCCTTCCTCTGCCGCCTCCCTTCCTCTGCCGCCTCCCTTCCTCTGCCGCCTCCCTTCCTCTGCCGCCTCCCTTCCTCTGCCGCCTCCCTTCCTCTGCCGCCTCCCTTCCTCTGCCGCCTCCCTTCCTCTGCCGCCTCCCTTCCTCTGCCGCCTCCCTTCCTCTGCCGCCTCCCTTCCTCTGCCGCCTCCCTTCCTCTGCCGCCTCCCTTCCTCTGCCGCCTCCCTTCCTCTGCCGCCTCCCTTCCTCTGCCGCCTCCCTTCCTCTGCCGCCTCCCTTCCTCTGCCGCCTCCCTTCCTCTGCCGCCTCCCTTCCTCTGCCGCCTCCCTTCCTCTGCCGCCTCCCTTCCTCTGCCGCCTCCCTTCCTCTGCCGCCTCCCTTCCTCTGCCGCCTCCCTTCCTCTGCCGCCTCACTCTCGTGATCTCTGTACTCACTGCCCACCTCTCTCCCCGTAGGATTGGGCGCGGTGGCCGTTTCGGTAGGAAAGGAGTCGCGATCAACATGGTGACTGAAGAGGACAAGCGCACATTAAAAGACATTGAGACTTTTTACAACACAACCATTGAGGAGATGCCAATGAATGTGGCAGATCTGATCTAGACCCCCCCCCCCCCCCCCCAATATACGGGGAGAAAAAGGAAAAACCCGAAAAAAAAAGAATAATGGAAAATAAAAAAAATACCCCCTGCGCCATTCGTCAGCCCCAGGCCGGGGGAGCACAACACATAAGCGCCCCCTATCCCCTGTTATGCCATCAAATGATTTATATTCATTTTTTTGTTTTCAATAAATGTTATTTTGAGGTTATTGTGGCCGTAAAGACGACTTGTACTTGTGTTTTCTTCAGAATAAAAGTTGACACTAAATCTACTCCCCCTTAACTTTCCCACCAAATCAGTGGACCAAACAAACCCCCGCTCCCTCTCCCCTATATATAAATAAATTTTGGAGCTCAATTTGGCAATTTCAAAAATTTTATTTTTTACAAAAAAAAAATTTTTCCCCCAAAAACTTAAAAAAAACATTGTTGGAACCTTTTTATTTGCTGTATAGTATTTATTAATAAAGCCTTTTTTTGCAATATATATTTTGTCTCTTGCTTTTACCCCCAATCCTCCCCCTCCCCTCCCCCTACTTACCCTTTTTAGTGCTGTTTTTGGTGGGAAATGGGTGAAGTGATGCAAATACTGGGGGGCGCTGCGGAGCCCTTGTGAGGCTGTCGTTCAACCTAACCTTTTGACTAGACAACCAAGGAAGGACCTGTGTGGGCACTTGGTGGTCTTGTTACTGTGGACCTCCAGCTGCTGCAAAACTACAACTCACAGCATGCCCAGACAGCCGTTGGCTGTCTGGGCATGCTGGGTGTTGTAGTTTTGCGCCCACTGGAGCGCTTGCTAATGCGATCCTTTTTGCGTCCTGCATTAGGGACCATGCCAGCATAGACTCGTGATCTGATGGCTCGGTGCCAGTGGTGGCGGCCATTGTGCAGATGGTGAAGCCTTATGCAGGGGTTTCCTAATCTAAATCTGATGGTAAGAGGCGTAACATGAGGCTCCGGGGGCCCCAGTGCAAACATTGTTTCAGGGGCCTACACCTGCTGTGTGCTTTTAGGTCCTGTTACAACTGCTACCACTGCGACCTGTCACGTTATACCACGGTATCCACATTGCCTCATATGTGGTACAGGTCAGAAGTATTAAGAGTCTGCAAATGAGTTCACTGACAAAATGGCTACTGCGACCTAATATAGAGAGCATGGAGGAAAATGGCCATGCTGGGACCTGTAGTGTTTGCAGCAGCTTGGGAACCAGGTTTACGTTCAGACGACTTCACCCAGTGACTCCAATCATATGATGGATTCCAACCCTAGATGACCTCCATAGTTTCTGGAATGTCATGAGGTGTTGAGGTATTAATGGCCGCCTGGAAACGGAGTCAGGATCTTGGATGTGGTGGCCTGGTTATTGGTGACTACTCCTTCTCTTGTTACTAGATGGAGTGCACCAACCTATTCCTTTCTGGTTGCTACACAACTTCCTGTCAAGGGAGGAGGTGGGGCTGCTGAGACAACATGGATAATGAGAGAGCTACACAACTTCTTGTCAAAGCGATTTCAAATTTTTTTTTAGTTTCCTCCACTTCAGCACCTCTGGAGGTATTGGCTATTGTCCGAACGGGGGCAGAGGCAGAGCACAAAAGGTTAAAAGCTCCAGTGTGTCCTGTCATTGGGGCAATCTGGTATCTAGTTCCATTATTTGTTAGGGGATCTATTGGGGTCTTGGCCTCTTTTACCTGGAAAGCATCGGTTTTGTCCACGTGATCTTGGAGAAGATTACAACAGGGAGTTATTGGCTATGCCTCCTGCAGAATGCGGTCAGGACCGTCGCCTGTGTGCGCGGCCACCATAGTAATGTCACCTGGTTCACCTAACGCCATAAATTCAGATTGCTACTTGCACATATTATACTCGCAGAGCGTCTGTCTATTCTATGGACCCTGGTTACCATAATGTAAAAGAATCCCTTGGCAGCTCCAGATGTACGGAGGCACCTGACCATAATCTGACACGCCCCCTCCCATAGACATGAATGGAGGGGGTGTGGCAGTGCTGTCACAATTGCTACAGGAACCTGGCATCTTAGGTCGCAGGGGCCCTTTAGATAAGGGGGTAAGATGTCTAGCAGCGGAGCACCCCTTTATAGCTCAGACATTTTATGCAAGATATTGGACAAATGATGAGTTGGACCCCCTCTTCCGCCATCTTCTCAGGAGCGGTCTGAGCGTTCACAAATGTTAGCGCCAGTCTCTATCCTCGTCGGACTCCAAGGCCCTAAATACATGGCTGGAGACACGCACAGGATACAGACAATAGCATTAATAGCCTAGATTAGAGAAATGGAGAAGACAGCCCCCTGATGAAGCACAATAGCGAAACGTACGTTGGGGTAAGTGCATGCCGGTATTGATTGCATTGGACTCTCATTCTCTTATTGTGATGTGGTCTACAAAAAGAGGGGTTAATGTTCCTTGTATACATGTTTTTATAATTATAACCTATTGGTGTATGGTACCCTGTAGAGCCTTACATTGGGATCCCATGGGACCCAACCCAAAATGCGTGGGCAGTCAGGCACTATGCCTACAAAAAAGGGAAAGATGCCTGGCATCAACTTTTTATTATTCCCCGGCCTGTATGCCTGTAACTCACGGTGCCGCAGGGGGAAGGGAAGTCTGTGTATGTATTGTGCGCGCGAATACAGCCTCCCCCAGCGGTGCCGTGAGTGAGGTGCATGCTGGGAAAGGGATGCTGCTCCGGAACCACAGCTTCAGGTACCCCAGTCCCCCCCCTGTCACTCTTGTCTTCACCCTGTTCCCCCCCCTAGAGCCGGCCCTTTGAGTAATCTCCTGGCTGAAGATGTGTAGGACGTACCGCCTGGTCTCCATATGGACTGGTGGTTGAGATGCCGAAGGTTTATAATCTCGGTCCAATCTCCAGACGGGAAAACCAGGAAACACAAATACCTTGGGGGTTATTTATCATTGTGTTCTTGTGCTTTTTTTTTTTTTTTTTGTTCTCCATTTTTTGCATTGCAGGTTTGTTTTTGGTTTTTATTTTTTTTGCTTAGTTCTAAAATCTGTCTTTATGAACTTTTGGTATTGCGAGACCATTTTTCGAAGTGACAGATTCAGTGGTTATGAATTTATGAATTGCGTGTTTTTAATTTTTACGCAAAATTTTGCTGCAACGGTAGCAAAAAATCATCTAGACCAGGTATAAAAAAAATTACTCCTGTCTGTTTGCCAAAAAAAATCAGGCAGAGCAAAAGAGGAAGGGAGAGAGAATAAGAATTTTAAAGACAAAAATAAAAAATTTTAACTTTTGTCCATATGAAACAATCAGATATATTTTTTTAAGGTACAAAAAAAGGAAATGGTAAAGACGTAAGAAACAATAAAATTGTTAGCAATGGCCGACATCTCACAATGTCATGTGACCAAGTTTACAAAAATATCCGACAAAGTGATGATAAAATAAAAAAAATGATGAAAGGTTAAATAATAAAAAATTACCTGTTGAACTTAAACCTCCGGGTCTTGATCACTAAAGGTTTTCTTTTTCCTGGCCTGCGGCGCGGTAAACCACTACTCATATGTGAGGGAGACTCTGCAGACCTTCTGTTAATTTGTCTTAACCCCTTAAGGACTCAGGACGTTTGAGTACGTCCTGTCAAATCCCGGCCCCCCCGCCGCTAGCCGGAGGGGAGTCGGTGCCCGATGCCTGCTGAAATCGTTCAGCAGGCATCGGGGCATATCGCCCAGGGGGGTCATTATGCCCCCCCCATGTTGGCGATGGCCGCAGATCGCTGGACAATTCAGTCCAGCGATCTGCGGCAGATTCCGGGCAGCCAGAGCCCGACGGCCCCGAACAGCCAGAGCCTGCAGGGATTAGGTGGCACTGGTGCCACCTCACGATCACCCTGATTCGTCGGCCGGATTACCGGCCGACCAACCAGGGCGCCTGCTGCGGGTGTCACTCCCGCAACCCGCTCCGCCCCTCTTCCGGAGGACGTGAGCGGGTGCGGGACGTGCACCCCAGGTGCTGGGGACCCTGATCCCCCGGCGTCAATGTTGGGATCGGGGCCCCAGGAGCGACGGCCGCGGCGGCGACGATGAGGGACTGACCTCATGTGGCTGGATCGTTGGAGGTGAGTGACAGCCTCCTGCTGTTGCTTAGCAACAGCTCCCAGCATGCAAAAAGGGCATGCTGGGAGCTGTAGTTATGCAACAGCAGGAGGCAGACCACCACAACTCCCAGCATGCCCTTATGGGCATGCTGGGGCTTGTAGTTTTGCAACAGCTGGAGGCACATTTTTTCTATGGAAAAGTGTACCTTCAGCTGTTGTGTAACTACAACTCCCAGCTTGCACCAACAGCTAAAGTGCATGCTGGGAGTTGTAGTACATCTGCTGGTTGCATAACTACAACTCCCAGCATGCCCGTTGGCTGTCGGTGACTGCTGGGAGTTGTAGTTTTGCAACAGCTGAAGGCACACTGAGTTATGTAGCAAACCAGTGTGTCTCCAGCTGTTGCATAACTACAGTCCCCAGCATCCCCAGCCAAAGTAGTATGCCTCCAGCTGTTGCATAACTACAAGACCCAGCGTGCCCTTCCGCTGTCCGTACATGCTGGGGGTTGTAGCTTTTGCAACAGCTGAAGGCACACTGGTTGCAAAACACTGAGTTTGTTACCAAACTGTGTTTCACAACCAGCGTGCCTCCAGCTGTTGCAAAACTACAATTCCCAGCATGCACTGATAGACCGTACATGCTGGGAGTTGTAGTTTTGCAACAGCTGGATGTTCCCCCCCAATGTGAACGTACAGGGTACACTCACATGGGCGGAGGATTACAGTAAGTATCCGGCTGCAAGTTTGAGCTGCGGCAAATTTTCTGCCGCAGCTCAAACTGCCAGCGAGAAACTACTGTGAACCCCCCGCCCATGCGACTGTACCATAAAAACACTACATTAACACACAATAAAAAGTAAAAAACACTACGTATACACATACCCCTACACAGCCCCCCTCCCCAATAAAAATGAAAAACGTCTGGTACGCCACTGTTTCCAAAACGGAGCCTCCAGCTGTTGCAAAACAACTACTCCCAGTATTGCCAGATAGCCACTGACTGTCCAGGCATGCTGGGACTTTTACAACAGCTGGAGGCCCCCTGTTTGGGAATCACTGGCGTAGAATACCCCTATATCCACCCCTATGCAAGTCCCTAATTTAGGCCTCAAATGCGCATGGCGCTCTCACTTTGGAGCCCTGTCGTATTTCAAGGCAACAGTTTAGGGCCACATATGGGGTATCGCCGTACTCGGGAGAAATTGTGTTACAAATTTTGGGGGGTATTTTCTGCTTTTACCCTTTTTAAAAATGTAACATTTTTGGGAAAAGAGGCATTTTAGGTTAAAAAAAAATATTTTTTTTACATATGTAAAAGTCGTGAAACACCTGTGGGGTATTAAGGTTCACTTAACCCCTTGTTACATTCCCCGAGGGCTCTAGTTTCCAAAATGGTATGCCATGTGGGTTTTTTTTGCTGTCCTGGCACCATAGGGGCTTCCTAAATGCGACATGCCCCCAGAGCAAAATTTGCTTTCAAAAAGCCTAATGTGACTCCTTCTCTTCTGAGACCTGTAGTGCGCCAGCAGAGCGCTTTTCACCCCCATATGGGGTGTTTTCTGAATCGGGAGAAATTGGGCTTCAAATTTTGGGGGGTATTTTCTGCTTTAACCCTTTGTAAAAATGTAAATTTTTTGTGAAACCAAGCATTTTAAGTAAATGTTTTTTTTTTTTTTACATATGCAAAAGTTGTGAAAACCCTTTGGGGTATTAAGGTTCACTTTACCCCTTTTTACGTTCCCCAAGGGGTCTAGTTTCCAAAATGGTATGCCATGTGGGGTTTTTTCTGAATTGGGAGAAATTGGGCTTCAAATTTTGGGGGGTATTTTCTGCTATTACCCTTTTTAAAAATGTAAAACTTTTGGGAAACCAAGCATTTTAGGGAATTTTTTTTTTTTTTTTTTTTACGTATGCAAAAGTCGTGAATCACCTGTGGGGTATTAAGGTTTACTTTACCCCTTGTTATGTTCCCCGAGGGGTCTAGTTTCCAAAATGGTATGCCATGTGTTTTTTTTTTTTTGCTGTTCTGGCACCATAGGGGCTTCCTAAAGGTGACATGCCCCCCAAAAACCATTTGTCGCTCCTTCCCTTCTGAGCCCTCTACTGCGCCCGCCGAACACTTTACATAGACATATGAGGTATGTGCTTACTCGAGAGAAATTGGGTTTCAAATACAAGTAAAAATTTTCTCCTTTTTACCCCTTGCAAAAATTCAAAAATTGGGTCTACAAGAACATGTGAGTGTAAAAAATGAAGATTGTGAATTTTCTCCTTCACTTTGCTGCTATTCCTGTGAAACACCTAAAGGGTTAATACACTTACTGAATGTCATTTTGAATACTTTGGGGGTGCAGTTTTTATAATGGGGTCTTTTATGGGGTATTTCTAATATGAAGACCCTTCAAATCCACTTCAAACCTGAACTGGTCCCTGAAAAAAAGAGAGTTTCAAAATTTTGTGAAAAATTGGAAAATTGCTACTGAACTTTGAAGCCCTATGGTGTCTCCAAAAGTAAAAACTCATAAATTTTATGATGCAACCATAAAGTAGACATATTGTATATGTGAATAAAAAAACATTATTTGGAATATCCATTTTCCTTACAAGCAGAGAGCTTCAAAGTTAGAAAAATGCAAAATTTTCAAATTTTTCATCAAATTTTGGGATTTTTCACCAAGAAAGGATGCAAGTTACCACAAAAATTTACCACTATGTTAAAGTAGAATATGTCACAAAAAAACAATCTCGGAATCAGAATGATAACTAAAATCATCAGAGTTATTAATGTTTAAAGTGACAGTGGTCAGATGGGCAAAAAATGGCTGAGTCCTTAAGGTGAAAAAGGGCTCAGTCCTAAAGGGGTACTACCGTGCTGACAACTTATCCCCTATCTAAAGGATAGGGGATAAGTTGCCTGATCGCGCGGGGTCCCGCCGCTGGGGACCCCCGCAACCTCGCACGCAGCACCCCACTCTCATCAGGCCCCAGAGCGAACATCCACTCCGGGTCTGATGAAGGGGCCGGTGATTGTGATGTCATAGCTCCGCCCCCTGTGTGATGTCACGCTCCGGCCCCTCAATGTAAGTCTATGGCAGGGGGCGAGACAGCTGTCTCGCCCCCTGCCATAGACTTACATTGAGGGGGCAGAGCCGTGACATCACGATACTCCGGTTCCATGATCGGCAGTCATCAGACCGCCCAAAACAAAAATGATCTCCCCAAGACCATTATTGATAAATAAAAAAAAACCTTTATTCTTGTTCTATCCTTGCCGAGCTCCTTTTTTTTTATTTTATTTTTTTTTTATTTTTTTTTTGAGCAACTGAGCCCCTGTAGGGTTTGAACTGGGTTGATCTTCCTCTCCTGCACCCCCCACTTCTGCTATGAAATGGGGGGGACTTACAATACTTGTCCTCCAGATCCTCTATGATCTTATCTAATAGACCCAAAGTCCCTTCACCGCTCATACAGGAGCCCACGGTAATTGTACTTAGAGGCGTTGTCAGCCGCCCAAGGCTTCAACAATACAAGACGCCTGTCGGCAGAAGATAAGACCGAAGCCTTTTCTGATAATTTCAACTGTAACGGAGCTGTATCGCAACGGAACTCATCAGTGAGATTAAGGAGGACAAGATGTCATCGCAAGTGACAGTAAAAGTTACTGCATCGGTTGAAGTCGTCTTCATTGGAACCTTGGATAAAGTAATAACCACGGCAGTGGAGGCAAAAGAAATGGTAGAACTTTGGGTGCACCCGTCCGTAGGGTCTTCTAGATTTTACCTGACCGGTATTAATGTGGTATTTGGATAACTTGGTTATCACCACAGTGACATTAGGAGGGGGACCTCACTCCATTCCTCAGCAATAGGTAACAAGTTCTTTTCAAGTTTTTTGTCCACATTGAAAGTCCTGGGGCCTCCTAGTGGTGGATTTTTAAGCTTCCCCTTGATCAAAGGTCCTCTTGACAGGTTGGATTTAAAGATTGCAAGGGTGACCGCCTTAAAGGGGTACTCCGCTGCCCCAGCGTTCTGAACTTTTTGTTCCAAACGTTAGGTGCTGGCAGCGGGGGTCTTGACGTCATGCAACGCCCCCTCAATGCAAGTCCATGGGAGGAGGTGTGGCGGATGCCACCCCCCCTCCCATAGACTTGCATTGAGAGGCGTGGCCATGAAGTCACAACCCCCCACCGCCAGCATTCTAAATGAACACCGGGCCCTGCTGTGGCCCCTTGTAATCTCTGTGAAGCACTCATCAAGAACCTCGTTTGCCCATCGAGAACCTCCTGTACCCATCGAGAACCTCCTGTACCCATCAAAAACCTCCTGTACCCATCAAGAACCTCCTGCACCCACTAGGACGCTGGGTGTGGGGGTCGTGACATCACGACACGCCACCTCAATGCAAGTCTATGGGAGGGAGCGTGGCACCCTTGCCCCCTCCCACAGACGCCACTATGGCCGACCTTGGGCCTACCATTCTCAGACCCATGTTTGAATGTCAGTTAGCTGGAAGCTGAGCCCTATTTCCAAATTTAGTACCTACGCACTGTATGAACAGAACAGGAAAGAGGTTTGGAAACAAGGCTTGGCTTCCAGCTGACTGTCAATCAATCGAGGGGGAAGCGTGGAGACATTCCAACTAGGGATGTAAGAAAAAATCGATTCCCGCGATTATCGCGATTTTTCATTTGCCGATACTGAATCGATTAAAAATATTTTTGAATCGATTCTTTTAGTGATGTGGAATTTGTATCTCCTGATCCCCGGAACAGCATGTCTCAGGCATCAGGAGATACAAGTTCCACATTTTGTCAGCCGGATCTGACGCGGCGTCGCTCTGGGTGTACGGAGTGGGCTCCGACTCGTGCCCGCTCCATACTCTGCGGCCCCCGGCTGATTTCAGTAGCCGGGGGCCGCTGATGCATCACCGCCGCTAATATCCAGCATGTGGTGCTCTGCAGTCTGTATGGAGCGGGCTCCCGACTCGTGCCCGCTCCATACTCTGCAGCCCCCGGCTGTTCTCAGTAGCCGGGGGCCGCCGCTAATAGCCAGCATGCGGCGATCGCCGCGGCTGGCTATTAACCCTTTAGATCGCCGCTGTCAAAGCTGACAGCAGCGTCTAAAGGGACATGTGAATGCTCCCTGGTGGGCTAGATCGTCCCCCCGCAGCGCAATTGCGGGCGGGCGATCCACTGTGGAGGTAGCCGGAGGACTTACCTCTGCTTCCCTGCTCTCCGTGGCTCTGTCATTGATAGATCCTGGCTGGACCAGGCTCTATCAATGGATCGCAGATAAATGGAGTTCAATAGAATCTATTCATCTGTCTGAGGAATCTAATGATTCCTAAATGACTAATAAAGTGTATAAAAAAAATAAAATTAAAATAAAGTTTTAATAAAAGTGTAAAAGACATAGTTTTTTAGACAGAATCGGGATATATCGCGATGTATCGTCACCTAGACGGTATCGCGATATATCGGGATATATCGAATCGCCACACTGGTATCGCAATTCGAATCGAATCGCCAAATTCTTGGCGATTCACAACCCTAATTCCAACCCTCAGCACTTCAGGGTCTTGGGAACGCCTCTTTGACACTTGGCACCAGAGAATAAAAGAATATTAAACATTGTAGAAAGTCTAAGAATCTAAGTAATCTAAGTATAGGCAGATGATTCCCAGAGGGGCCATTACTGATAGAGGTGCCCATACACCTTCCATAGCTTCCTCTCCCCATACACATCACCAGACCAAGTGAATGGGATGTAAGCCGCTGCCAGACAGCTCTGATGGAAATCAATGAAAAAATGAATGGTTGGCAGGTTAAAATCCCATGATATCTTCTGTCGGGGAGTCGGGAGACCTCCATACACATTAGACATTGGCCAGTGACACCAAAAACTGTGGGATCAACTAACTGTTCACAAATACTTATGGGGCTTCTGTTCCCCACAATATCTCAGTGATGTCACAGTTAGTCTGAGTCTCTTCACATCAAAACTTTTCTCTCTCACTTCTTAAATATCTGGCCCAACTTTGTGTCCTTCTGGCAGATCTGCACCAACTCCAGTCTTACCTGTCACCCCAGAGCACCTCCAGCCTCCTCTCTACCACCTCCAGCCTCCTCTCTACCACCTCCAGCCTCCTCTCTGCCACCTCCAGCCTCCTCTCTGCCACCTCCAGCCTCCTCTCTGCCACCTCCAGCCTCCTCTCTACCACCTCCAGCCTCCTCTCTACCACCTTCAGCCTCCTCTCTACCACCTTCAGCCTAATCTCTACCACCTCCAGCCTAATCTCTACCACCTCCAGCTTCATCTCTACCACCTCCAGCCTCATCTCTACCACCTCCAGCCTCATCTCTACCACCTCCATCCTCTCTACCACCTCCAGCCTCATCTCTACCACCTCCAGCCTCATCTCTACCACCTCCAGCCTCATCACTACCACCGCCAGCCTCCTCTCTACCACCTCCAGCCTCCTCTCTACCACCTTCAGCCTAATCTCTACCACCTTCAGCCTAATCTCTACCACCTCCAGCCTCATCACTACCACCACCAGCCTCCTCTCTACCACCTCCAGTCTAATCTCTACCACCTCCAGCCTCATCTCTACCACCTCCAGCCTCATCTCTACCACCTCCAGCCTCATCTCTACCACCTCCAGCCTCCTCTCTACCACCTCCAGCCTCATCTCTTCCACCTCCAGCCTAATCTCTTCCACCTCCAGCCTCCTCTCTTCCACCTCCAGCCTCCTCTCTACCACCTCCAGCCTAATCTCTACCACCTCCAGCCTCCTCTCTACCACCTCCAGCCTCCTCTCTACCACCTCCAGCCTAATCTCTACCACCTCCAGCCTAATCTCTACCACCTCCAGCCTAATCTCTACCACCTCCAGCCTCATCTCTACCACCTCCAGCCTCATCTCTACCACCTCCAGCCTCCTCTCTACCACCTCCATCCTCCTCTCTACCACTTCCTGCCTCCTCTCTACCACCTCCAGCCTCCTCTCTACCACCTCCAGCCTCATCTCTACCACCTCCATCCTCCTCTCTACCACCTCCATCCTCCTCTCTACCACCTCCAGCCTCATCTCTACCACCTCCAGCCTCATCTCTACCACCTCCAGCCTCATTTCTACCAACTCCAGCCTCCTCTCTTCCACCTCCAGCATAATCTCTACCACCTCCAGCCTCATCTCTACCCCCTTCAGCCTCATCTCTACCCCCTTCAGCCTCATCTCTACCACCTACAGCCTCATATCTACCACCTCCAGCCTCCTCTCTACCATCTACAGCTTCCTTTTTTCCACCTCCAGCCTCATCTCTACCACCTCCAGCATCCTCTGCACCACCTACAGCCTTATTTTTCCCACCTCCAGCCTCATCTCTAACATCTCCTGTCTGATCTCTACCACCTCCAGCCTCATCTCTACCACCTCCAGCCTGATCTCTACCACCTTCTTCCTCATCTCTACCACCTCCAGCCTCCTCTTTACCACCCACCTCCGGCCTCATCTCTACCACCCACCTCCGGCCTCATCTCTACCACCTCCGGCCTCATCTCTACCACCTCCTGCCTCATCTCTACCAACACTAACCTCATCTCTACCACCTTCCACCATATCTCCTTAACTCTACTGCCTCCATTATCATCTATAGCCTTGTTTTCGCTACCTTCAGCCTCATCCATACTACGTTTAGCCTTAAATCTACTTCCTTCAGAGTTACCTCTATCACCTCCGGCCTTCTCCCAGCACAGAGACAGAATAATCTGGCATGTAAGCCACCCAACAAGAACTTCCTGTACCCATTGAGAACCTCCTGTACCCATTGAGAACCTCCTGTACCCATTGAGAACCTCCTATACCCATCGAAAACCTCCTGCACTCATCCAGAACCTCCTGTACCCATTGAGAACCTCCTGTACCAATCGAGAACCTCCTGTCCCCATCGAGAACCTCCTGTCCCCATCACGAACCTCTTACATTCATTGAGAACCTCCTGTACCTATCATGAACCTTCTGTCTCTTTCATGAACCTCCCGTACCCATCTAGAACCTCCCGTACCCATCTAGAACCTCCCGTACCCATCTAGAACCTCCTGCACCCATCGAGAACCTCCTACTCCCATCGAGCACCTCCTGTACCCATCATGAACCTTCTGTACCCATCATGAACCTCCTACACCCATTGAGAACCTCCTGTACCCATCGAGCACCTCCTGTACCCATCATGAACCTCCTTTACTCATCAAGAACCTCCTGTACCCATTGAGCACCTCCTGTACCCATCGAGAACCTCCTGTACCCATCATGAACCTCCTTTACTCATCAAGAACCTCCTGTACCCATCGAGCACCTCCTGTACCCATCGAGAACCTCCTGTACCCATCGAGAACCTCCTGTACCCATCAAGAACCTTCTACACTCATCGAGCACCTCCTGTACCCATCGAGAACCTCCTGTACCCAAAGAGAACCTCCTGCCTCACCTTTACCCTCTCTCTCATTGGTTCCCAGTTGCTTCGACCTCATCTTTGTCACCATCCTGTCTATGCTCTGAAGATCTGGGTACATGACACCTGTCAGCTGGTGCCCGGCCAACACAGAATAGAGAGCTGGGATGTCATCCGAGTCACATGACTCATCCTGAAATCATAGCTCAGACACACCCAGAATCCAGGGAACATCAGGTAGAAGGTTTATATTAGACCTCGGCTTTATTTAGTGCGTAGTCACTGACCTGACTCAGCGTCTCTCACAGTGCCAATGTTCATTAACCCAGAAAGAAAAGGAGGTGGAATTGTGGGTAATGGAATTGGGTCTGCACCATTGTTTTACATATAATGTTTGCTGTATTGCAGCCATTTTCAGGTCTCTCCAGAGATGTCCCATTGGGTTCGGGCTCGGGCTGGGCCCCACAAAGGCATTCACAGAGTCGTCCCTGTGTTGTCTCGGCCGTGTGCTGAGGGTCATTATCTTGTTAGAAGGTGTTAAAGGGGTACTAAGCCCCTAGACATCTTATCCCCTATCCAAAGGATAGGGGATAAGATGTCTGATTGCGGGATATCACCGCTGGAGACCCCTGCGACCTCCCTGCTGCACCCGGCGTTTGCAATGTCGGGTGCAGCGCCGGAGGCTTGTGACATCACGGCCATGCCCCTCTTGTGACGTCATGGTCACGCCCCCTCAATGCAAGTCTATGGGAGGGGGTATGATGGCCATCATGCCCCCACCCATAGACTTGCATTGAGGGGGCGTGGCCGTGGCATCACGAGCAGGGTGCGGCTTTGATGTCACGTGCCTCCTCCCCGCATTGCCAGTCATCTGGCACGGAGTGAAGTTCGCTCCCTGCAGCAGCCGAGATCGCGGGGGTCCCCAGCGGCGGGACCCCCACGATCAGACATCATATCCCCTATCCTTTGGATAGGGAATAAGATGTCTGGGGGCAGAGTACCCCTTTAAGGAAATATTGTTAGAAATCGACGCTTTTCATTGCTTTTCGTTGATTTCTTTTATTTTTTTCGTTTTTTGCAAACGCTTCAGAACAATAAAAAAATCTGAAGCAAATACCTGATTTGCCTGAAAAGATAAAATAAACTTACTCTAAGACAAAGAGATGCATAAAAAAATCTTATTTTGCTTGTAAACATCATGTGATCCGTCCCTGAGTCCTCGGTGTAAGAACCGCAGCTCCGCGTCATCCGCACGTCCTTCTCTATCCCTGTAACGTATAATGAAGCCCGGCATGGGACGTGTCACCACCTAGAGGCCCTAAGAGGTAATGCAGGGACAACAGCTCATCGCACATTGTGTAACCTGCATGAGGAATTTCAGAGCGAGGAGGGGGGAGCAGGAATATACAGTCATGGCCTTAAATGTTGGCACCCCTGACAAAGTATTTCTCACAGGAAAGGATTGCAGTAACCCAGGTTTTGCTATACACGTTTATTCCCTTTGTGTGTATTGGAACTAAACCAAAAAAGGAGAAAAAAAAGCAAATTGGACATAATGTCACCAAACTCCAAAAATGGGCTGGACACAATTATTGGCCCCTTAACTTAATATTTGGTTGCTCACCCTTTGGAAATAATAAGTGAAATCAGTGTCTTCCTATAAGTATCAATAAGCTTCTTACACCTCTCAGCCGGAATGTTGGACCACTCTTCCTATAAGCATCAATAAGCTTCTTACACCTCTCAGCCGGAATGTTGGACCACTCTTCCTATAAGCATCAATAAGCTTCTTACACCTCTCAGCCGGAATGTTGGACCACTCTTCCTATAACCATCAATAAGCTTCTTACACCTCTCAGCCGGAATGTTGGACCACTCTTCCTATAACTATCAATAAGCTTCTTACACCTCTCAGCCTGAATGTTGGACCACTCTTCCTATAACCATCAATAAGCTTCTTACACCTCTCAGCCGGAATGTTGGACCACTTTTCCTATAACCATCAATAAGCTTCTTACACCTCTCAGCCTGAATGTTGGACCACTCTTCCTATAACCATCAATAAGCTTCTTACACCTCTCAGCCGGGATGTTGGACCACTCTTTCTTTACAATCTGCTCCAGGTCTCTTATTGGACGGCGCCTTTTCCCAACAGTAATTATAAGATCCCTCCACAGGTGATCAATGGGATTTAGATCTGGACTCATTGCTGACACTTCAGAACTCTCCAGCGCTTTGTTGTCATCCATTTCTGGGTCTTTTTGACGTATGTTTGGGGTCATTGTCCTGCTGGAAGACCCAAGATCTCGGACACAAACCCAGCTTTCTGACACTGGGCTGTACAGTGCGACCCAAAATCCATTGGTAATCCTCAGATTTCATGATGTCTTGTACACATTCAAGGCCCCCAGTGCCAGAGGCAGCAAAACAACCCAAAACATCACTGACCTCCCCCATATCTCACTGTAGGTACTGTGTTCTTTTCTTTGTAGGCCTCATTCTGTTTTCGGTAAACAGTAGAATGATTTGCTTTACCAAAAAGCTCTATCTTGGTCTCATCTGTCCACAAGACGTTTTCCCAGAAGGATTTTGGTTACTCAAGTTCATTTTGGCAAAATGTAGTCTTGCTTTTTTGTGTCTCTCTGTCAGCAGTGGGGTCCTCCTGGGTCTCCTCCATAGTGGGGTCCTCCTGGGTTTCCTCCATAGCGTTTCATTTCATTTAAATGTCGACAGATAGTTCGCGCTGACACTGATGTTCCCGGAGCCTGCAGGACAGCTTGAATATCTTTGGAACTTGTTTGGGGCTGATTATCCACCATCCGGACTATCCTGCGGTGACACCTTTCATCTGTTTTTCTCTTCCGTCCACGCCCAGGGAGATTATCTACAGGGCCATGGGGTGTAAACTTCTTGATAATGTTGTGCACTGCGGACAAAGACAAATCTAGATCTCTGGAGATGGACGTGTAACCTGGAGATTGTTGATATTTTTCCACAATTTTGGTTCCCAAGTCCTCAGACAGTTCTCTTCTCCTCTTTCTGTTCTCTCTCCTCCTCTTTCTGTTCTCTTCTCCTCTTTCTGTTCTCTCTCCTCCTCTTTCTGTTCTCTTCTCCTCTTTCTGTTCTCTTCTCCTCTTTCTGTTCTCTTCTCCTCTTTCTGTTCTCTTCTCCTCTTTCTGTTCTCTCTCCTCCTCTTTCTGTTCTCTCCTCCTCTTTCTGTTCTCTTCTCCTCTTTCTGTTCTCTTCTCCTCTTTCTGTTCTCTTCTCCTCTTTCTGTTCTCTTCTCCTCTTTCTGTTCTCTCTTCTCCTCTTTCTGTTCTCTCTTCTCCTCTTTCTGTTCTCTCCTCCTCTTTCTGTTCTCTTCTCCTCTTTCTGTTCTCTCTCCTCCTCTTTCTGTTCTCTTCTCCTCTTTCTGTTCTCTTCTCCTCTTTCTGTTCTCTCTTCTCCTCTTTCTGTTCTCTCTTCTCCTCTTTCTGTTCTCTCCTCCTCTTTCTGTTCTCTTCTCCTCTTTCTGTTCTCTCCTCCTCTTTCTGTTCTCTCCTCCTCTTTCTGTTCTCTCTTCTCCTCTTTCTGTTCTCTTCTCCTCTTTCTGTTCTCTCCTCCTCTTTCTGTTCTCTCCTCCTCTTTCTGTTCTCTCTTCTCCTCTTTCTGTTCTCTCCTCCTCTTTCTGTTCTCTTCTCCTCTTTCTGTTCTCTTCTCCTCTTTCTGTTCTCTTCTCCTCTTTCTGTTCTCTTCTCCTCTTTCTGTTCTCTCTCCTCCTCTTTCTGTTCTCTTCTCCTCTTTCTGTTCTCTTCTCCTCAGACAGTTCTCTTCTCCTCTTTCTGTTCTCTTCTTCTCCTCTTTCTGTTCTCTCTCCTCCTCTTTCTGTTCTCTCTCCTCCTCTTTCTGTTCTCTTCTCCTCTTTCTGTTCTCTCTTCTCCTCTTTCTGTTCTCTTCTCCTCTTTCTGTTCTCTCCTCCTCTTTCTGTTCTCTCTCCTCCTCTTTCTGTTCTCTCTTCTCCTCTTTCTGTTCTCTTCTCCTCTTTCTGTTCTCTTCTCCTCTTTCTGTTCTCTTCTCCTCTTTCTGTTCTCTGCTCCTCTTTCTGTTCTCTTCTCCTCTTTCTGTTCTCTTCTCCTCTTTCTGTTCTCTCTCCTCCTCTTTCTGTTCTCTTCTCCTCTTTCTGTTCTCTTCTCCTCTTTCTGTTCTCTCCTCCTCTTTCTGTTCTCTTCTCCTCTTTCTGTTCTCTTCTCCTCTTTCTGTTCTCTTCTCCTCTTTCTGTTCTCTTCTCCTCTTTCTGTTGTCCATGCTTAGTGTGACACACACAGACACACTGTTACGCCGAGCGCTCCGGGTCCCCGCTCCTCCCCGGAGCGCTCGCTTCACTCCCTCCGCTGCAGCGCTCCGGTCACGTCCTCTGACCCGGGGCGCTGCGATCCTGCTGCCAGCCGGGATGCGATTCGCGATGCGGGTAGCGCCCGCTCGCGATGCGCACCCCGGCTCCCCTACCTGACTCGCTCCCCGTCTGTTCTGTCCCGGCGCGCGCGGCCCCGCTCCCTAGGGCGCGCGCGCGCCGGGTCTCTGCGATTTAAAGGGCCACTGCGCCGCTGATTGGCGCAGTGGTTCCAATTAGGGTTTTCACCTGTGCACTTCCCTATATTACCTCACTTCCCTTGCACTCCCTTGCCGGATCTTGTTGCCTTAGTGCCAGTGAAAGCGTTCCTTGTGTGTTCCTTGCCTGTGTTTCCAGACCTTCTGCCGTTGCCCCTGACTACGATCCTTGCTGCCTGCCCCGACCTTCTGCTACGTCCGACCTTGCTTCTGCCTACTCCCTTGTACCGCGCCTATCTTCAGCAGCCAGAGAGGTGAGCCGTTGCTAGTGGATACGACCTGGTCACTACCGCCGCAGCAAGACCATCCCGCTTTGCGGCGGGCTCTGGTGAAAACCAGTAGTGGCTTAGAACCGGTCCACTAGCACGGTCCACGCCAATCCCTCTCTGGCACAGAGGGTCCACTACCTGCCAGCCGGCATCGTGACAGTAGATCCGGCCATGGATCCCGCTGAAGTTCCTCTGCCAGTTGTCGCTGACCTCACCACGGTGGTCGCCCAGCAGTCACAACAGATAGCGCAACAAGGCCAACAGCTGTCTCAACTGACCGTTATGCTACAGCAGCTACTACCACAGCTTCAGCAATCATCTCCTCCGCCAGCTCCTGCACCTCCTCCGCAGCGAGTGGCCGCTCCTGGGATACGCTTATCCTTGCCGGATAAATTTGATGGGGACTCTAAGTTTTGCCGTGGCTTTCTTTCCCAATGTTCCCTGCATCTGGAGATGATGTCGGACCTGTTTCCCACTGAAAGGTCTAAGGTGGCTTTCGTAGTCAGTCTTCTGTCCGGAAAAGCCCTGTCATGGGCCACACCGCTCTGGGACCGCAATGACCGCGTCACTGCCTCTGTACACTCCTTCTTCTCGGAAATCCGAAGTGTCTTTGAGGAACCTGCCCGAGCCTCTTCTGCTGAGACTGCCCTGTTGAACCTGGTCCAGGGTAATTCTTCCGTTGGCGAGTATGCCGTACAATTCCGTACACTTGCTTCAGAATTGTCCTGGAATAATGAGGCCCTCTGCGCGACCTTCAAAAAAGGCCTATCCAGCAACATTAAAGATGTTCTGGCCGCACGAGAAATTCCTGCTAATCTACATGAACTTATTCACCTAGCCACTCGCATTGACATGCGTTTTTCTGAAAGGCGTCAGGAACTCCGCCAAGATATGGACTCTGTTCGCACGAGGCGTTTCGTCTCCTCGGCTCCTCTCTCCTCTGGTCCCCTGCAATCTGTTCCTGTGCCTCCCGCCGTGGAGGCTATGCAGGTCGACCGGTCTCGCCTGACACCTCAAGAGAGGACACGACGCCGTATGGAGAACCTCTGCCTGTACTGTGCTAGTACCGAACACTTCCTGAGGGATTGTCCTATCCGTCCTCCCCGCCTGGAAAGACGTACGCTGACTCCGCACAAAGGTGAGACAGTCCTTGATGTCTACTCTGCTTCTCCACGTCTTACTGTGCCTGTGCGGATGTCTGCCTCTGCCTTCTCCTTCTCTACAGTGGCCTTCTTGGACTCTGGATCTGCAGGAAATTTTATTTTGGCCTCTCTCGTCAACAGGTTCAACATCCCAGTGACCAGTCTCGCCAGACCCCTCTACATCAATTGTGTAAATAATGAAAGATTGGACTGTACCATACGTTTCCGCACGGAGCCCCTTCTTATGAGCATCGGATCTCATCATGAGAGGATTGAACTTTTGGTCCTCCCCAATTGCACCTCGGAGATTCTCCTTGGACTTCCCTGGCTTCAACTTCATTCCCCAACCCTGGATTGGTCCACTGGGGAGATCAAGAGTTGGGGGTCCTCTTGTTCCAAGAACTGTCTAAAACCGGTTCCCAGTAACCCTTGCCGTAACTCTGTGGTTCCTCCAGTAACCGGTCTCCCTAAGGCCTATATGGACTTCGCGGATGTTTTCTGCAAAAAACAAGCTGAGACTCTACCCCCTCACAGGCCTTATGATTGCCCTATCGACCTCCTCCCGGGTACCACTCCACCCCGGGGCAGAATTTATCCTCTCTCTGCCCCAGAGACTCTTGCCATGTCCGAATACGTCCAGGAGAATCTAAAAAAGGGCTTTATCCGTAAATCCTCCTCTCCTGCCGGAGCCGGATTTTTCTTTGTGTCCAAAAAAGATGGCTCCCTACGTCCTTGCATTGACTACCGCGGTCTTAATAAAATCACGGTTAAGAACCGCTACCCCCTACCTCTCATCTCTGAACTCTTTGATCGCCTCCAAGGTGCCCACATCTTCACTAAATTGGACTTAAGAGGCGCCTATAACCTCATCCGCATCAGAGAGGGGGACGAGTGGAAAACGGCATTTAACACCAGAGATGGACACTTTGAGTATCTGGTCATGCCCTTTGGACTGTGCAATGCCCCTGCCGTCTTCCAAGACTTTGTCAATGAAATTTTTCGTGATCTGTTATACTCCTGTGTTGTGGTATATCTGGACGATATCCTAATTTTTTCTGCCAATCTAGAAGAACACCGCCAGCATGTCCGTATGGTTCTTCAGAGACTTCGTGACAACCAACTCTATGCCAAAATTGAGAAATGTCTGTTTGAATGCCAATCTCTTCCTTTTCTAGGATATTTGGTCTCTGGCCAGGGACTACAGATGGATCCAGACAAACTCTCTGCCGTCTTAAATTGGCCACGCCCCTCCGGACTCCGTGCTATCCAACGCTTTTTGGGGTTCGCCAATTATTACAGGCAATTTATTCCACATTTTTCTACCATTGTGGCTCCTATCGTGGCTTTAACCAAGAAAAATGCTGATCCCAAGTCCTGGCCTCCTCAAGCAGAAGACTCCTTTAAACGACTCAAGTCTGCCTTTTCTTCGGCTCCCGTGCTCTCCAGGCCTGACCCTTCCAAACCCTTCCTATTGGAGGTTGATGCCTCCTCAGTAGGAGCTGGAGCTGTTCTTCTACAAAAAAATCCTTCCGGGCATGCTGTCACTTGTGGTTTTTTCTCTAGGACCTTCTCTCCAGCGGAGAGGAACTACTCCATCGGGGATCGAGAGCTTCTAGCCATTAAATTAGCACTTGAGGAATGGAGGCATCTGCTGGAGGGATCAAGATTTCCTGTTATTATCTACACCGACCACAAGAACCTCTCCTACCTCCAGTCGGCCCAACGGCTGAATCCTCGCCAGGCCCGGTGGTCTCTGTTCTTTGCCCGATTTAATTTTGAGATTCACTTTCGTCCTGCCGATAAGAACATTAGGGCCGATGCTCTCTCTCGTTCCTCGGATGCCTCAGAAGTTGATCTCCCTCCGCAACACATCATTCCACCTGACTGCCTGATCTCCACTTCTCCTGCCTCCATCAGGCAGACTCCTCCAGGAAAGACCTTTGTTTCTCCACGCCAACGCCTCGGAATCCTCAAATGGGGTCACTCCTCCCATCTCGCAGGTCATGCGGGCATCAAGAAATCTGTGCAACTCATCTCCCGCTTCTATTGGTGGCCGACTCTGGAGACGGATGTTGGGGACTTTGTGCGAGCCTGCACTATCTGTGCCCGGGATAAGACTCCTCGCCAGAAGCCCGCTGGTTTTCTTCATCCTCTGCCTGTCCCCGAACAGCCTTGGTCTCTGATTGGTATGGATTTTATTTCTGATTTACCCCCTTCCCGTGGCAACACCGTTATTTGGGTGGTCGTTGATCGATTCTCCAAAATGGCACATTTCATCCCTCTTCCTGGTCTTCCTTCTGCGCCTCAGTTGGCTAAACAATTTTTTGTACACATTTTTCGTCTTCACGGGTTGCCTACGCAGATTGTCTCGGATAGAGGGGTCCAATTCGTGTCTAAATTCTGGAGGGCTCTCTGTAAACAACTCAAGATTAAATTAAATTTTTCCTCTGCATATCATCCCCAATCCAATGGACAAGTAGAAAGAATTAACCAGATCCTGGGTGATTATTTGCGACATTTTGTTTCCTCCCGCCAGGATGACTGGGCAGATCTCCTTCCATGGGCCGAATTTTCGTATAACTTCAGGGTCTCTGAATCTTCCTCCAAATCCCCATTTTTCGTGGTGTACGGCCGTCACCCTCTTCCCCCCCTCCCTACCCCCTTGCCCTCTGGTCTGCCCGCTGTGGATGAAATTTCTCGTGACCTTTCCATTATATGGAGAGAGACCCAAAATTCTCTCTTACAGGCTTCTTCACGCATGAAGAGGTTCGCGGATAAGAAAAGAAGAGCTCCCCCCGTTTTTTCCCCTGGAGACAAGGTATGGCTCTCCGCTAAATATGTCCGCTTCCGTGTCCCTAGCTACAAGTTGGGACCACGCTATCTTGGTCCTTTCAAAATTTTGTGTCAAATTAATCCTGTCTCTTATAAACTTCTTCTTCCTCCTTCTCTTCGTATCCCTAATGCCTTTCACGTCTCTCTTCTCAAACCACTCATCCTCAACCGTTTTTCTCCCAAATCTGTTCCTCCCACTCCTGTTTCCGGCTCCTCGGACGTCTTCTCGGTCAAGGAAATTTTGGCTGCCAAAAAGGTCAGAGGGAAAAATTTTTTTTTAGTAGACTGGGAGGGTTGTGGTCCTGAAGAGAGATCCTGGGAACCTGAGGACAACATCCTTGACAAAAGTCTGCTCCTCAGGTTCTCAGGCTCCAAGAAGAGGGGGAGACCCAAGGGGGGGGGTACTGTTACGCCGAGCGCTCCGGGTCCCCGCTCCTCCCCGGAGCGCTCGCTTCACTCCCTCCGCTGCAGCGCTCCGGTCACGTCCTCTGACCCGGGGCGCTGCGATCCTGCTGCCAGCCGGGATGCGATTCGCGATGCGGGTAGCGCCCGCTCGCGATGCGCACCCCGGCTCCCCTACCTGACTCGCTCCCCGTCTGTTCTGTCCCGGCGCGCGCGGCCCCGCTCCCTAGGGCGCGCGCGCGCCGGGTCTCTGCGATTTAAAGGGCCACTGCGCCGCTGATTGGCGCAGTGGTTCCAATTAGGGTTTTCACCTGTGCACTTCCCTATATTACCTCACTTCCCTTGCACTCCCTTGCCGGATCTTGTTGCCTTAGTGCCAGTGAAAGCGTTCCTTGTGTGTTCCTTGCCTGTGTTTCCAGACCTTCTGCCGTTGCCCCTGACTACGATCCTTGCTGCCTGCCCCGACCTTCTGCTACGTCCGACCTTGCTTCTGCCTACTCCCTTGTACCGCGCCTATCTTCAGCAGCCAGAGAGGTGAGCCGTTGCTAGTGGATACGACCTGGTCACTACCGCCGCAGCAAGACCATCCCGCTTTGCGGCGGGCTCTGGTGAAAACCAGTAGTGGCTTAGAACCGGTCCACTAGCACGGTCCACGCCAATCCCTCTCTGGCACAGAGGGTCCACTACCTGCCAGCCGGCATCGTGACACACACAATGCAAAGACTAAGTGAACTTCTCTCCTTTTTATCTGCTGTCAGGTGTGATGTTTATATTGCCCACACCTGTTACTTGCCCCAGGTGAGTATAAAGGAACATCACAGGCTGGAAACAATCTTATTTATCCACAATTATGAAAGGGGCCAATAATTGTGTCCGGACCATTTCTTTTACATTATGTTCAATTTGCTTTTTTCCCTCCCGTTTTTGGTTTAGTTCCAATACACACAAAGGGAATAAACATGTGTTACTGCAATATATATATATACAGAGGAGAGGAGATCTATATATATATATATATATATATATATATATATATATATACAGAGGAGAGGAGATCTATATATATATACAGAGGAGAGGAGATCTATATATATATATATACAGAGGAGAGGAGAGGAGATCTATATATATACACAGAGGAGAGGAGATCTATATATATATATATACACAAAGGGAATAAACCTGTGTTACTGCAATCCTTTCCTGTGAGGAATACTTCATTTTCTAGAAAAATTTCAGGGGTGACAACATTTACGGCCGTGACTATACACGATCCACCATTTTTTTACCTTCATGGAACGTTTCTTATTCTAACTCAGTTTTCAATATAATTCTTATCGGGGGAACAAAAACGTAATCCTTCCAGTACTTATTAGCTGCTGAATACTACAGAGGAAATTCTTTTCTTTTTGGAACACAGAGCTCTCTGCTGACATCACGAGCACAGTGCTCTCTGCTGACATCTCTGTCCATTTTAGGAACTGTCCAGAGCAGCATATGTTATCTATGGGGCATTTCTTCAACTCTGGACAGTTCTTAAAATGGACAGAGATGTCAGCAGAGAGCACTGTGCTCTTGATGTCAGAAGAGAGCTCTGTGTTCCAAAAAGAAAAGAATTTCCTCTGTAGTATTCAGCAGCTAATAAGCACTGGAAGGATTAAGATTTTTTAATAGAAGTCATTTACAAATCTGCAAGCAAAGGAGAAGGTGGAGCCAGCACTAAGTAAAGCCATTCCTTTATTGAAATCCAGGTTAAAAGTCCATAGACAAGCAGAGGAAAAAATGAGCACTAGGACAAAAGTGCATATGTGTAAGGTCGGAGCACCTCTGGACGCCAACGCGTTTCATTTAAAAAAAAATTTTTATTTAAGAGCCGAGGAACGTGCTCTCGAATCACCCAAAGTGCAAGAAAAAGTGCAAATGTGTTACACTAAAAAAAAACGTGCACATACCGTATATACTCAAGTATAAGCCGAGTTTTTCAGCACGATTTTTCGTGCTGAAAACACCCCCCTCGGCTTATACTTGAGTGAACTCTCCACCCGCAGTGGTCTTCAACCTGCGGACCTCCAGAGGTTTCAAAACTACAACTCCCAGCAAGCCCGGGCAGCCATCGGCTGTCCGGGCTTGCTGGGAGTTGTAGTTTTGAAACCTCTGGAGGTCCGCAGGTTGAAGACCACTGCGGCCTTCGACATCATCCAGCCCCCTCTCACCCCCTTTAGTTCTGTACAGCACTCACCTCCGCTCGGCGCTGGTCCGGTGCTGCAGGACTGTCCGGTGGGATAGTGGTTCCGGGCTGCTATCTTCACCGGGGAGGCCTCTTCTAAGCGCTTCGGGCCCGGCCCCAGAATAGTCACGTTGCCTTGACGACGACGCAGAGGTACGTTCATTGCCAACGTACTTCTGCGTCATCGTCAAGGCAACGCCTCTATTCTGGGCCCGAAGCGCGGAGAAGAGGCGCCCCCAGTGAAGATGGCAGCCCGGAACCACTATCTCACCGGACCACCTCCTCTCCGTACAGCCCTGCAGGACCAGCGCCGAGCGGAGGTGAGTACTGTACAGAACTAAAGGGGGTGAGAGGGGGCTGGATGATGTCGAAGGCCGCAGTGGTCTTCAACCTGCGGACCTCCAGAGGTTTCAAAACTACAACTTCCAGCAAGCCCGGACAGCCGATGGCTGCCCGGGCTTGCTGGGAGTTGTAGTTTTGAAACCTCTGGAGGTCCGCAGGTTGAAGACCACTAAGGGCGGATGATGACAAGAGGTGATGAAGGGGGGGTGTGGGATGATGACAAGAGGATGATGAAGGGGGGGTGTGGGATGATGAAGGGGGGTGGGGATGATGACAAGGGGATGATGAAGGGGGGGTGTGGGATGATTACAAGGGGATGATGAAGGGGGTGGGGATGATGAAGGGGGGGGGGTGGGATGATGACAAGGGGATGATGACAGGTGATGATGATGAGGGTCTGGATGATGACAGGCGATGATGATGATGATGAGGATGTTAATGACGGGTCTGGATGATGACAGGGGGGGATGATGTATTTCCCACCCTAGGCTTATACTCGAGTCAATAACTTTTCCTGGGATTTTGGGTTGAAATTAGGAGTCTCGGCTGATACTCGGGTCGGCTTATACTCGAGTATATACGGTAGGATGCTGTCATTCGCAAGCCCTTCTCCGATAGGAGAGAGGCCCCCCCAACAAACCTTACCCTTCGCCTCCGGACCAAAAGGTACTCGCGAGGTTCCAGGTTCGATGTCCATTTTCGCCAAGGCTACTAAGGGACCACAAATGCTCCCGGCATCCCCCTTGGCGTTAGCCAAGGTATCTGCCCGCAGAGCCGATAATGGTAGGTACCCTGCCAAAGCAGGAGGACCCGGGGTGTTTGCAGGGAGGTGCGGAACCTAATGGCCACACACACCTCCCCTAGACCGCCAGGAGGGACACCCAGAAGGGCACCGCATCCTGACAAATCTGCAGAAATTGACACAGTGAGACAAAAAATAAATAATAAGTGAATGTGCAGATATACTGCCCGGACATCCGTCCGGATCTATAAAAAACTTCTCTGATCCTAACCAGAAGGCCGGGAATCAAGAGGTGAGTGCCACAAGGTGAAGAGATTATGGTGCCCGTGCTTCCACTCAGTGAGCCAGTACACCCAGTGAGTTTCGGCACCTCGGGGTCACCACTCCCCGAGGCACTAAAGTACCTCGGTTCTGGACTCTCTCAGCCTCATGGCGAGACCCGGAGGGAGCAGGTCACATCGGGGCAGCCGTCGAGCTGATTCCTCAGAACCAGCCCCGGAAAGCCCTGGTACACCTTTCCCCTCCATGCAGCACCCATCCCCACCAGCCCCATACCGGATTACTGCCCACCGGCATGAACAACTGATAAGAACAGATACTACACTTGATCTTAGCCAAAAGGCCGAGAAGCGGCTATAGTTACAGCAGCATCCCTATTATCTTTCCCTATAGTTACAGCAGCATCCCTATGATCTTTCCCTATAGTTACAGCAGCATCCCTATTATCTTTCCCTATAGTTACAGCAGCATCCCTATGATCTTTCCCTATAGTTACAGCAGCATCCCTATTATCTTTCCCTATAGTTACAGCAGCATCCCTATGATCTTTCCCTATAGTTACAGCAGCATCCCTATTATCTTTCCCTATAGTTACAGCAGCATCCCTATTATCTTTCCCTATAGTTACAGCAGCATCCCTATTATCTTTCCCTATAGTTACATCAGCATCCCTATGATCTTTCCCTATAGTTACAGCAGCATCCCTATTATCTTTCCTTATAGTTACAGCAGCATCCCTATTATCTTTCCCTATAGTTACAGCAGCATCCCTATTATCTTTCCCTATAGTTACATCAGCATCCCTATGATCTTTCCCTATAGTTACAGCAGCATCCCTATGATCTTTCCCTATAGTTACAGCAGCATCCCTATTATCTTTCCCTATAGTTACAGAAGCATCCCTATTATCTTTCCCTATAGTTACAGCAGCATCCCTATTATCTTTCCCTATAGTTACAGCAGCATCCCTATTATCTTTCCCTGTAGTTACAGCAGCATCCCTATTATCTTTCCTTATAGTTACAGCAACATCCCTATTATCTTTCCTTATAGTTACAGCAGCATCCCTATTATCTTTCCTTATAGTTACAGCAGCATCCCTATTATCTTTCCTTATAGTTACAGCAGCATCCCTATTATCTTTCCTTATAGTTACAGCAGCATCCCTATTATCTTTCCCTGTAGTTACAGCAGCATCCCTATTATCTTTCCTTATAGTTACAGCAGCATCCCTATTATCTTTCCGTATAGTTACAGCAGCATCCCTATTATCTTTCCTTATAGTTACAGAAGCATCCCTATGATCTTTCCCTATAGTTACAGCAGCATCCCTATTATCTTTCCTTATAGTTACAGCAGCATCCCTATTATCTTTCCCTATAGTTACAGCAGCATCCCTATGATCTTTCCCTATAGTTACAGCAGCATCCCTATTATCTTTCCCTATAGTTACAGCAGCATCCCTATTATCTTTCCTTATAGTTACAGCAGCATCCCTATTATCTTTCCCTATAGTTACAGCAGCATCCCTATTATCTTTCCCTATAGTTACAGCAGCATCCCTATTATCTTTCCCTATAGTTACAGCAGCATCCCTATTATCTTTCCCTATAGTTACAGCAGCATCCCTATGATCTTTCCCTATAGTTACAGCAGCATCCCTATTATCTTTCCCTATAGTTACAGCAGCATCCCTATTATCTTTCCTTATAGTTACAGCAGCATCCCTATTATCTTTCCCTATAGTTACAGCAGCATCCCTATTATCTTTCCCTATAGTTACAGCAGCATCCCTATTATCTTTCCTTATAGTTACATCAGCATCCCTATTATCTTTCCCTATAGTTACAGCAGCATTCCTTATTATCTTTCCTTATAGTTACAGCAGCATCCCTATGATCTTTCCTTATAGTTACAGCAGCATCCCTATTATCTTTCCCTATAGTTACAGCAGCATCCCTGTTATCTTTCCTTATAGTTACAGCAGCATCCCTATTATCTTTCCCTATAGTTACAGCAGCATCCCTATGATCTTTCCTTATAGTTACAGCAGCATCCCTATTATCTTTCCTTATAGTTACAGCAGCATCCCTGTTATCTTTCCTTATAGTTACAGCAGCATCCCTGTTATCTTTCCTTATAGTTACAGCAGCATCCCTATTATCTTTCCCTATAGTTACAGCAGCATCCCTATGATCTTTCCTTATAGTTACAGCAGCATCCCTATTATCTTTCCTTATAGTTACAGCAGCATCCCTGTTATCTTTCCTTATAGTTACAGCAGCATCCCTATTATCTTTCCCTATAGTTACAGCAGCATTCCTTATTATCTTTCCTTATAGTTACAGCAGCATCCCTATTATATTTCCTTATAGTTACAGCAGCATCCCTATTATCTTTCCCTATAGTTACAGCAGCATCCCTATTATCTTTCCTTATACAGTAACCCCCCGACCTACGATGGCCCCGACATATGATAAAATCGACATACGATGCTTTTATATGTCGGGGCCATCGCATTAACTGCTATCCGACAGCGCAAAATGCTTAAGCTGCTGTCGGATAGCAGTGTAATGTGCCCCAGCAGGTTCACTTACCTATTCCCGCTGCTCCGGGTCCACTTCGCGATCCTCTGGCGTCTTGCGCATCTTCTCCAGGGTCCGGGCCTTGCTTTCCGGCGTCGTTCTTACGTCACTACGCACCCCGCGCCGGCGCAGCAGCGTAATAACGTCACCAGAAAGCGAGGCCCGGACCCTGCAGAAGATGCGCAAGACGCCGGAGGATCGCGAAGAAGACACCGGAGCCCCTGGAACAGCAGCGGGAGCGGTGAGGACCTGGTCCGGAGCGGCGGGGACAGGTGAGTACAGTTTCCTATACTTTACATTGCACGGATCCCTCAACATACGATGGATTCGACAAACGATGGGTCGTTTGGAACTAATTACCATCGTATGTTGAGGGACCACTGTAGTTACAGCAGCATCCCTAGCAGCATCCCTATTATCCCTATCCCTATTAACAGCGGAGCTGTTCCGTTTTACACGGATCATTTCGCCCTCCGGAACGCCTTCTATGGTATGACCGGAACGGCAAGAATCAGCCCTGAGAATGGTGTTACCTGCTATGGATTTGCGGAATGGACGCACCTGAATGTTCTTGGCCTCAGCAACTAGTAATACATCTAAAAATGCAGTACATGTTTCACACCAACTAATGCGTGAAACGCAAATTACAAGGATTATTGTTAAGATATCGTATGAATGTGTTAACCAAAGATTCCCCTCTCTTCCACATAATTACAATATCATCCACGAATCTGCCAAACCCTGCGACATTGTCTCTGTACGGATTAAACATTCTCCCACCAAAAAACGTATAAATCAGCGAATGCAGGTGAAGATTTAGCACCCATTGATGCTTCGGTTTTCTGTAAATAAAAAACCCCATTGAAAAAATAATAATAATTGTGTTATAAGATATAAGCAATTACATCCAAAATAAATAAATCATAATTAGAGAATGTGTCCAATATACAGTGGTCCCTCAACATACGATGGGAATCCGCTCCAAATGGACCATCGTTTCTTGAAACCATCGTATGTTGAGGGATCCGTGCAATGTAAAGTATAGGACAGTGGTCTACAACCTGCCGACCTCCAGATGTTGCAAAACTACAACACCCAGCATGCCCGGACAGCCAGCGGCTGTCCGGGCATGCTGGGTGTTGTAGTTTTGCAACATCTGGAGGTCTGCAGGTTGAAGACCACTGGTAATTGGAGGTTATACTCACGTGTCCCCGTCGCTCCGGACCGTCACCGCTGCCCTGGATGTCGCCGCCCATCGCTGTCGCCGCGTCCCCGGGGTGTCCCCCCGACGCTCCGGCAAGGCCTCTGCTTCCCCGGCATCCTAGCTCTCCGTCACCGCCATCACGTCGTTGCGCACGCCGCTCCTATTGGATGACGGGACGGCGTGTGCAGCGACGTGATGACGACGATGGAGAGCGCCGGCGATGCAGAGGATCCCGAAGAGGACGCTCCGGAGCCCCAAGGACAGGTAAGTGATCGTCAGCGGACCACACGGGGCTCCGTAAACGGCTATCTGGGGGCAGCTGAAGCAGTCTGTGCTGGAGGATAGAGGTTTATGCGATGACCCCGACATACAAAAGCATCGGATGTTGATGCTGCCTCTGAGAGTGATCGTATGTCGGGGCCATCGTAGGTCGGGGGGTCACTGTATATATATGGTATGTCGGGGCCATCGTAGGTCAGGGGGGTCAATGTATATATATGGTATGTCGGGGCCATCGTAGGTCGGGGGGTCACTGTATATATATATGATATGTCGGGGCCATCGTAGGTCGGGGGTCACTGTATATATATGGTATGTCGGGGCCATCGTAGGTCGGGGGGTCACTGTATATATATGGTATGTCGGGCCATCGTAGGTCGAGGGGTCACTGTATATATATCGTATGTCAGGGCCATCGTAGGTCGGGGGGTCACTGTATATATATGGTATGTCGGGGCCATCGTAGGTCGGGGGGTCACTGTATATATATCGTATGTCAGGGCCATCGTAGGTCGGGGGGTCACTGTATATATATGGTATGTCGGGGCCATCGTAGGTCGGGGGGTCACTGTATATATATGGTATGTCGGGGCCATCGTAGGTCGGGGGGGTCACTGTATATATATGGTATGTCGGGGCCATCGTAGGTCGGGGGGGTCACTGTATATATATATGGTATGTCGGGACCATCGTAGGTCGGGGGGTCACTGTATATATATGGTATGTCGGGGCCATCGTAGGTCGGGGGGTCACTGTATATATATGGTATGTCGGGGCCATCGTAGGTCGGGGGGTCACTGTATATATATGGTATGTCGGGGCCATCGTAGGTGGGGGGGTCACTGTATATATATGGTATGTCGGGGCCATCGTAGGTCTGGGGGTCACTGTATATATATGGTATGTCGGGGCCATCGTAGGTTGGGGGGGTCACTGTATATATATGGTATGTCGGGGCCATCGTAGGTGGGGGGGTCACTGTATATATATGGTATGTCGGGGCCATCGTAGGTGGGGGGGTCACTGTATATATATGGTATGTCGGGGCCATCGTAGGTCGGGGGGTCACTGTATATATATGGTATGTCGGGGCCATCGTAGGTGGGGGGGTCACTGTATATATATGGTATGTCGGGGCCATCGTAGGTCTGGGGGTCACTGTATATATATGGTATGTCGGGGCCATCGTAGGTTGGGGGGGTCACTGTATATATATGGTATGTCGGGGCCATCGTAGGTCGGGAGGTCACTGTATATATATGGTATGTCGGGGCCATCGTAGGTTGGGGGGGTCACTGTATATATATGGTATGTCGGGGCCATCGTAGGTGGGGGGGTCACTGTATATATATGGTATGTGGGGGCCATCGTACGTCGGGGGTCACTGTATATATATGGTATGTCGGGGCCATCGTAGGTCAGGGGGTCACTGTATATATATGGTATGTCGGGGCCATCGTAGGTCGGGGGGTCACTGTATATATATATATGGTATGTCGGGGCCATCGTAGGTCGGGGGGGGTCACTGTATATATATAAGGTATGTCGGGGCCATCGTAGGTCGGGGGTCACTGTATATATATATGGTATGTCGGGGCCATCGTAGGTCGGGGGGTCACTGTATATATATGGTATGTCGGGGCCATCGTAGGTTGGGGGGGGTCACTGTATATATATGGTATGTCGGGGCCATCGTAGGTGGGGGGGTCACTGTATATATATGGTATGTGGGGGCCATCGTACGTCGGGGGTCACTGTATATATATGGTATGTCGGGGCCATCGTAGGTCAGGGGGTCACTGTATATATATATGGTATGTCGGGGCCATCGTAGGTCGGGGGGGGGTCACTGTATATATATAAGGTATGTCGGGGCCATCGTAGGTCAGGGGGTCACTGTATATATATATGGTATGTCGGGGCCATCGTAGGTCGGGGGTCACTGTATATATATGGTATGTGGGGGCCATCGTACGTCGGGGGTCACTGTATATATATGGTATGTCGGGGCCATCGTAGGTCAGGGGGTCACTGTATATATATGGTATGTCGGGGCCATCGTAGGTCGGGGGGTCACTGTATATATATATGGTATGTCGGGGCCATCGTAGGTCGGGGGGGGTCACTGTATATATATAAGGTATGTCGGGGCCATCGTAGGTCAGGGGGTCACTGTATATATATATGGTATGTCGGGGCCATCGTAGGTCGGGGGTCACTGTATATATATATGGTATGTCGGGGCCATCGTAGGTCAGGGGGTCACTGTATATATATATGGTATGTTGGGGCCATCGTAGGTCGGGGGTCACTGTATAGAGGACAAAGGCCTGGACCCCCAAAAAACACGGAGGAGCCCCAATAATACCAAGGACCCCCAATATTACACAGAACACCCCCAAAATAACTCCAGAATAATCATGTGAGAGTATAGAGGACAAAAGGCCTGCACCCCAAAAAACATGGAGGAGCCCCAATAATACAGAGAACACCCCAAAAATAAGAACTCATGAATAATCATGTGAGAGAATAGAGGACAAAGGCCTGGACCCCCAAAAACAGGAGAGGCCCCAATAATACTGGTGACCCCCAATATTACAGAGAACACCCCAAAAATAACTCCGGAATAATCATGTGAGTGTATAGAGGACAAAGGCCTGGACCCCAAAAACAGGAGTGGCCCCAATAATACCGGGAACCCCCCAATATTATACAGAACACCCCAAAAATAACTCTGGAATAATCATGTGAGAGTATAGAGGACAAAGTATCCGTGAGCGCTGTTAATGCTAAATGGTGAGGAATACAAGAATAGAGAGATTCGATGTCGCATGTTAGCCATGAGGACTGTTCACACCACTGAAAAGAATCAAGGATTTTTAAAAGGTTTTTAGTGTCCTTTATATAACTTGCGCATTTGTTCACCAGTCGCCACTTTGTTTTTGTTGCAAGCACCTCTTTATCATGCTTGTTTTTATTGCACTCAGGACAATAAAGTTGGTTGTTTAGATTAGTTGGTCCTTGTTTCCCCTCCCCTTGTGGGAGGGGAACATTAGGCCTCCTCAGTATAAAAGAGTGTGTTGGAGAGAGACAAAATGTATGCCATGACTAAGGGCCAAATGGCCTGAAACGCGTCGGCGTCCAGAGGTGCTCCAAGCTTGCACATATGCACTTTTGTCCTAGTGCTAATTTTTTCCTCTGCTTGTCTATGGACTTTTAACATGGATTTCAATAAAGGAATGGCTTTACATAGTGCTGGCTCCACCTTCTCCTCTGAACTGTGAGGCTGGCCGCGCAAGTGTGGAACAGGTGAGCTGAATCCCCCTTTATCTTCCCTTTAACATTGATGATTATATACTAAAAATGTTATTTGACACCAACTATGGGGAAAGATAATAGGGATGCTGCTGTAACTAGAGGGAAAGATAACAGGGATGCTGCTGTAACTATAGGGAAAGATCATAGGGATGCTGCTGTAACTATAAGGAAAGATAACAGGGATGCTGCTGTAACTATAGGGAAAGATAATAGGGATGCTGCTGTAACTATAGGGAAAGATAACAGGGATGCTGCTGTAACTATAGGGAAAGATAACAGGGATGCTGCTGTAACTATAAGGAAAGATAACAGGGATGCTGCTGTAACTATAAGGAAAGATAATAGGGATGCTGCTGTAACTATAAGGAAAGATAATAGGGATGCTGCTGTAACTACAGGGAAAGATAATAGGGATGCTGCTGTAACTATAGGGAAAGATAATAGGGATGCTGCTGTAACTACAGGGAAAGATAATAGGGATGCTGCTGTAACTATAGGGAAAGATAATAGGGATGCTGCTGTAACTATAAGGAAAGATCATAGGGATGCTGCTGTAACTATAGGGAAAGATAATAGGGATGCTGCTGTAACTATAAGGAAAGATAATAGGGATGCTGCTGTAACTATAGGGAAAGATAATAGGGATGCTGCTGTAACTATAGGGAAAGATCATAGGGATGCTGCTGTAACTATAAGGAAAGATAATAGGGATGCTGCTGTAACTATAGGGAAAGATCATAGGGATGCTGCTGTAACTATAGGGAAAGATAACAGGGATGCTGCTGTAACTATAAGGAAAGATAACAGGGATGCTGCTGTAACTATAAGGAAAGATCATAGGGATGCTGCTGTAACTATAGGGAAAGATCATAGGGATGCTGCTGTAACTATAGGGAAAGATAATAGGGATGCTGCTGTAACTATAAGGAAAGATAATAGGGATGCTGCTGTAACTATAGGGAAAGATCATAGGGATGCTGTAACTATAAGGAAAGATAATAGGGATGCTGCTGTAACTATAAGGAAAGATAATAGGGATGCTGCTGTAACTATAAGGAAAGATAATAGGGATGCTGCTGTAACTATAGGGAAAGATCATAGGGATGCTGCTGTAACTATAGGGAAAGATAATAGGGATGCTGCTGTAACTATAAGGAAAGATCATAGGGATGCTGCTGTAACTATAGGGAAAGATAATAGGGATGCTGCTGTAACTATAAGGAAAGATAATAGGGATGCTGCTGTAACTATAAGGAAAGATAATAGGGATGCTGCTGTAACTATAGGGAAAGATCATAGGGATGCTGCTGTAACTATAGGGAAAGATAATAGGGATGCTGCTGTAACTATAAGGAAAGATAATAGGGATGCTGCTGTAACTATAGGGAAAGATCATAGGGATGCTGCTGTAACTATAAGGAAAGATAATAGGGATGCTGCTGTAACTATAAGGAAAGATAATAGGGATGCTGCTGTAACTATAAGGAAAGATAATAGGGATGCTGCTGTAACTATAGGGAAAGATAACAGGGATGCTGCTGTAACTATAAGGAAAGATAATAGGGATGCTGCTGTAACTATAGGGAAAGATCATAGGGATGCTGCTGTAACTATAGGGAAAGAAAATAGGGATGCTGCTGTAACTATAGGGAAAGATAATAGGGATGCTGCTGTAACTATAGGGGAAGATAATAGGGATGCTGCTGTAACTATAAGGAAAGATAATAGGGATGCTGCTGTAACTATAGGGAAAGATAATAGGGATGCTGCTGTAACTATAAGGAAAGATAACAGGGATGCTGCTGTAACTATAAGGAAAGATAATAGAGATGCTGCTGTAACTATAGGGAAAGATAACAGGGATGCTGCTGTAACTATAAGGAAAGATAACAGGGATGCTGCTGTAACTATAAGGAAAGATAATAGGGATGCTGCTGTAACTATAAGGAAAGATAATAGGGATGCTGCTGTAACTATAAGGAAAGATAATAGGGATGCTGCTGTAACTATAGGAAAAGATAATAGGGATGCTGCTGTAACTATAGGGAAAGATAATAGGGATGCTGCTGTAACTATAAGGAAAGATAATAGAGATGCTGCTGTAACTATAGGGAAATATAACAGGGATGCTGCTGTAACTATAAGGAAAGATAACAGGGATGCTGCTGTAACTATAAGGAAAGATAATAGGGATGCTGCTGTAACTATAAGGAAAGATAATAGGGATGCTGCTGTAACTATAAGGAAAGATAATAGGGATGCTGCTGTAACTATAGGAAAAGATAATAGGGATGCTGCTGTAACTATAGGGAAAGATAATAGGGATGCTGCTGTAACTATAGGGAAAGATAATAGGGATGCTGCTGTAACTATAAGGAAAGATAATAGGGATGCTGCTGTAGCTATAAGGAAAGATAATAGGGATGCTGCTGTAACTATAAGGAAAGATAATAGGGATGCTGCTGTAACTATAGGGAAAGATAATAGGGATGCTGCTGTAATTATAAGGAAAGATAATAGGGATGCTGCTGTAACTATAGGGAAAGATAATAGGGATGCTGCTGTAACTATAAGGAAAGATAATAGGGATGCTGCTGTAACTATAGGGAAAGATCATAGGGATGCTGCTGTAACTATAGGGAAAGAAAATAGGGATGCTGCTGTAACTATAGGGAAAGATAATAGGGATGCTGCTGTAACTATAGGGGAAGATAATAGGGATGCTGCTGTAACTATAAGGAAAGATAATAGGGATGCTGCTGTAACTATAGGGAAAGATAATAGGGATGCTGCTGTAACTATAAGGAAAGATAACAGGGATGCTGCTGTAACTATAAGGAAAGATAATAGAGATGCTGCTGTAACTATAGGAAAGATAACAGGGATGCTGCTGTAACTATAAGGAAAGATAACAGGGATGCTGCTGTAACTATAAGGAAAGATAATAGGGATGCTGCTGTAACTATAAGGAAAGATAATAGGGATGCTGCTGTAACTATAAGGAAAGATAATAGGGATGCTGCTGTAACTATAGGGAAAGATAATAGGGATGCTGCTGTAACTATAGGAAAAGATAATAGGGATGCTGCTGTAACTATAGGGAAAGATAATAGGGATGCTGCTGTAACTATAAGGAAAGATAACAGGGATGCTGCTGTAACTATAGGGAAAGATAATAGGGATGCTGCTGTAACTATAGGGAAAGATAATAGGGATGCTGCTGTAACTATAGGGAAAGATAATAGGGATGCTGCTGTAACTATAAGGAAAGATAATAGAGATGCTGCTGTAACTATAGGGAAATATAACAGGGATGCTGCTGTAACTATAAGGAAAGATAACAGGGATGCTGCTGTAACTATAAGGAAAGATAATAGGGATGCTGCTGTAACTATAAGGAAAGATAATAGGGATGCTGCTGTAACTATAAGGAAAGATAATAGGGATGCTGCTGTAACTATAGGAAAAGATAATAGGGATGCTGCTGTAACTATAGGGAAAGATAATAGGGATGCTGCTGTAACTATAGGGAAAGATAATAGGGATGCTGCTGTAACTATAAGGAAAGATAATAGGGATGCTGCTGTAGCTATAAGGAAAGATAATAGGGATGCTGCTGTAACTATAAGGAAAGATAATAGGGATGCTGCTGTAACTATAGGGAAAGATAATAGGGATGCTGCTGTAATTATAAGGAAAGATAATAGGGATGCTGCTGTAACTATAGGGAAAGATAATAGGGATGCTGCTGTAACTATAAGGAAAGATAATAGGGATGCTGCTGTAATTATAAGGAAAGAAAATAGGGATGCTGCTGCAACTATAGGGAAAGATAATAGGGATGCTGCTGTAACTATAGGGAAAGATAATAGGGATGCTGCTGTAACTATAGGGAAAGATCATAGGGATGCTGCTGTAACTATAAGGAAAGATAATAGGGATGCTGCTGTAACTATAGGGGAAGATAATAGGGATGCTGCTGTAACTATAAGGAAAGATAATAGGGATGCTGCTGTAACTATAGGGAAAGATAATAGGGATGCTGCTGTAACTATAGGGAGAGATAATAGGGATGCTGCTGTAACTATAGGGAAAGATCATAGGGATGCTGCTGTAACTATAAGGAAAGATAATAGGGATGCTGCTGTAACTATAGGGAAAGATAATAGGGATGCTGCTGTAACTATAGGGGAAGATAATAGGGATGCTGCTGTAACTATAGGGAAAGATAATAGGGATGCTGCTGTAACTATAAGGAAAGATAATAGGGATGCTGCTGTAACTACAGGGAAAGATAATAGGGATGCTGCTGTAACTATAGGGAAAGATAATAGGGATGCTGCTGTAACTATAGGGAAAGATAATAGGGATGCTGCTGTAACTATAAGGAAAGATAATAGGGATGCTGCTGTAACTATAGGGAAAGATAATAGGGATGCTGCTGTAACTATAAGGAAAGATAATAGGGATGCTGCTGTAACTATAAGGAAAGATAATATGGATGCTGCTGTAACTATAAGGAAAGATAATAGGGATGCTGCTGTAACTATAAGGAAAGATAATAGGGATGCTGCTGTAACTATAGGGAAAGATAATAGGGATGCTGCTGTAACTACAGGGAAAGATAATAGGGATGCTGCTGTAACTATAGGGAAAGATAATAGGGATGCTGCTGTAACTATAAGGAAAGATAATAGGGATGCTGCTGTAACTATAGGGAAAGATAATAGGGATGCTGCTGTAACTATAGGGAGAGATAATAGGGATGCTGCTGTAACTATAGGGAAAGATCATAGGGATGCTGCTGTAACTATAAGGAAAGATAATAGGGATGCTGCTGTAACTATAGGGAAAGATAATAGGGATGCTGCTGTAACTATAGGGGAAGATAATAGGGATGCTGCTGTAACTATAGGGAAAGATAATAGGGATGCTGCTGTAACTATAAGGAAAGATAATAGGGATGCTGCTGTAACTACAGGGAAAGATAATAGGGATGCTGCTGTAACTATAGGGAAAGATAATAGGGATGCTGCTGCAACTATAGGGAAAGATAATAGGGATGCTGCTGTAACTATAAGGAAAGATAATAGGGATGCTGCTGTAACTATAGGGAAAGATAATAGGGATGCTGCTGTAACTATAAGGAAAGATAATAGGGATGCTGCTGTAACTATAAGGAAAGATAATAGGGATGCTGCTGTAACTATAGGGAAAGATAATAGGGATGCTGCTGTAACTACAGGGAAAGATAATAGGGATGCTGCTGTAACTATAGGGAAAGATAATAGGGATGCTGCTGTAACTATAAGGAAAGATAATAGGGATGCTGCTGTAACTATAGGGAAAGATAATAGGGATGCTGCTGTAACTATAAGGAAAGATAATAGGGATGCTGCTGTAACTATAAGGAAAGATAATAGGGATGCTGCTGTAACTATAAGGAAAGATAATATGGATGCTGCTGTAACTATAAGGAAAGATAATAGGGATGCTGCTGTAACTATAAGGAAAGATAATAGGGATGCTGCTGTAACTATAGGGAAAGATAATAGGGATGCTGCTGTAACTACAGGGAAAGATAATAGGGATGCTGCTGTAACTATAAGGAAAGATAATAGGGATGCTGCTGTAACTATAGGGAAAGATAATAGGGATGCTGCTGTAACTATAAGGAAAGATAATAGGGATGCTGCTATAACTATAGGGAAAGATAATAGGGATGCTGCTGTAACTATAAGGAAAGATAATAGGGATGCTGCTGTAACTATAGGGAAAGATAATAGGGATGCTGCTGTAACTATAAGGAAAGATAATAGGGATGCTGCTGTAACTATAGGGAAAGATAATAGGGATGCTGCTGTAACTATAGGGAAAGATAATAGGGATGCTGCTGTAACTATAAGGAAAGATAATAGGGGTGCTGCTGTAACTATAGGGAAAGATAATAGGGATGCTGCTGTAACTATAAGGAAAGATAATAGGGATGCTGCTGTAACTATAAGGAAAGATAATATGGATGCTGCTGTAACTATAAGGAAAGATAATAGGGATGCTGCTGTAACTATAGGGAAAGATAATAGGGATGCTGCTGTAACTATAAGGAAAGATAATAGGGATGCTGCTGTAACTATAGGGAAAGATAATAGGGATGCTGCTGTAACTATAGGGAAAGATAATAGGGATGCTGCTGTAACTATAGGGAAAGATAATAGGGATGCTGCTGTAACTATAGGGAAAGATAATAGGGATGCTGCTGTAACTATAAGGAAAGATAATAGGGATGCTGCTATAACTATAGGGAAAGATAATAGGGATGCTGCTGTAACTATAAGGAAAGATAATAGGGATGCTGCTGTAACTATAGGGAAAGATAATAGGGATGCTGCTGTAACTATAAGGAAAGATAATAGGGATGCTGCTGTAACTATAGGGAAAAATAATAGGGATGCTGCTGTAACTATAAGGAAAGATAATAGGGATGCTGCTATAACTATAGGGAAAGATAATAGGGATGCTGCTGTAACTATAAGGAAAGATAATAGGGATGCTGCTGTAACTATAAGGAAAGATAATATGGATGCTGCTGTAACTATAAGGAAAGATAATAGGGATGCTGCTGTAACTATAAGGAAAGATAATAGGGATGCTGCTGTAACTATAGGGAAAGATAATAGGGATGCTGCTGTAACTACAGGGAAAGATAATAGGGATGCTGCTGTAACTATAGGGAAAGATAATAGGGATGCTGCTGTAACTATAGGGAAAGATAATAGGGATGCTGCTGTAACTATAAGGAAAGATAATAGGGATGCTGCTATAACTATAGGGAAAGATAATAGGGATGCTGCTGTAACTATAAGGAAAGATAATAGGGATGCTGCTGTAACTATAGGGAAAGATAATAGGGATGCTGCTGTAACTATAAGGAAAGATAATAGGGATGCTGCTGTAACTATAAGGAAAGATAATAGGGATGCTGCTGTAACTATAGGGAGAGATAATAGGGATGCTGCTGTAACTATAGGGAAAGATAATAGGGATGCTGCTGTAACTATAAGGAAAAATAATAGGGATGCTGCTGTAACTATAGGGAAAGATAATAGGGATGCTGCTGTAACTATAGGGAAAGATAATAGGGATGCTGCTGTAACTATAGGGGAAGATAATAGGGATGCTGCTGTAACTATAGGGGAAGATAATAGGGATGCTGCTGTAACTATAGGGAAAGATAATAGGGATGCTGCTGTAACTATAAGGAAAGATAATAGGGATGCTGCTGTAACTACAGGGAAAGTCTTGAATCTGCCCGTGTGTTGCTGACCTGGACTGTCTGACATTTCTTTATCAAGTGTAGGGACCATCACCTTGTTAGGGGCTGCCTTTTAGGGCAGGTCATCCATGTAGGCAGGGACAATGCTCCCTATCCCTGACATGACACGATCACAGGCCAATGCATATTTTTTTCTGGTGCTGCTAGTGCTGTAATGGTCGCCATGTCTGCATTCGTAGACCAGATGCCTGGGATTACACAACTGGTCCAAGGTTTGGTTGAATAAGTCGGTCACGAGGCGGCACAAAGGCCTTTGTTACGTTCAGAGAAGGTTGAACTTTTATACTTTCATTTCAGACCCCACTAATGTCCAGAGGGTTAGATTTCTTATGCTTCATAATTAGAGGATCCTAAATTTAGAGTGTTTTCTCTTCCTACTCATTTGACCTTTACTCAGTGGACGGTCTTTTTGACGCTCTTGGTCTTCTTCATGATGAACCTGATAGGGCCATGTATTCAGAGCTAGTTTAATAATGGAGGAACACTGTGCTGTCTTTAGGAAGTGGTCTGTGGCTCCAAGGTGGAACGTTCCGGCATTGAGGTGTCAGGTCTGACTAGGCCCGTCCGATACCCATACAGGCTTACTGTAAGTTATTCTTCCCCTGACTGAATTGTCCACCAGCTATTGGTGTATAGAAGCCTCCACACCCAGACTATGATTGAGCAGTTGACCTGGTAATTGTTGTTAAGTGTCCTAGGGGTGGGATCTCCAATTATCATGGACCCGAGACACAGGAGAAGGATGAAGGAGAACATTTAGGTGAGTATATCCAGAAGGGGCATATTCGGTCTTCTGCATCCACAATGGGGTCTGGATGTTTTGGGAGGGACTCCGACACTGTTGATTTAAAAAAAAAAAAATATATATTTATTTATAAAATTTTTAAATCAACTGAACAACATACAAATAAACAGGCCCCCCGAACTGGGGGATCAGTAGAAACATCCAGCAACAACCATGGCACCCAAACCTTATCAAACTTTTTTGGGCATTTCTGACTGACATATAGAGGGGCATTTACTAATCTTTTACTATGTAGTCTGGTTTTTACCCAGTTTTTTTCTACTTCATTTTTGACTATGTGCGACAAATTTACTAAATTGTTGCCCGGCATTAATAAATTTGGCGCACATAGGCAAAAGTGGGAAATTTACTTCATGTAGTAGAAAAAATAGTCTGTTCCTTTTTCCTGCTGTCTGAATAGGTTTGGCTGCTGGTTTCCTTCTGGATCTTTTGTTTTTGAGTTTTTTTTTAGCTTTTTCACCACATCTAAATAATTCAATAACTACAGTGGTCCCTCAAGTTACAATATTAATTGGTTCCAGGAAAACCATTGTAAGTTGAAACCATTGTATGTTGAGACCATAACTCTATGGAAACGTGGTAATTGGTTCTAAAGGCACCAAAATGTCATCCAAAATAGGAAAAAGTGACAAAGAAAAATAAGTAGATAACTGATATAGATAAAGCAAATCCCTACATATAAAAGTAATAAAGATCTGCTGGGAGCTGTAAATTACTGTCTATGTCAGTGTTTCCCAAGCAGGGAGCCTCCAGCTGTTGCAAAACTATAACTCCCAGCATGCCTGGACAGCCAAAGGCTGTCCGGGCATGCTGGGAGTTGTAGTTTTGCAAAAGATGGGGCCACCCTGCTTGGGAAACACTGGTCTATGTAGAGGACAGGAGCTTCTTCAGGGGTCCTGTACAGTACAGGCAATGTCCCAAAAAAGTAATGGAGTCGCCCTCACCTGGTGTCCAAAAGAGCAGCTAACCCTGATACAGGTAAAGTGTACAGAACATGTAATACCAGACACCAGTCAGTGCATACACTTCAGTAATACAGGGGTTTTACCAGTGAATGCCCATTTTGATTGGTTGGTTCTTCCAGCCATTGACACGTTTTACAGATCTGGACTGTCTGTAGCATTGTATGTTGAGTCTGGTTTCAACTTACGATGGTCCAGAAAAGACCATTGTATGTTGAAACTATTGTATGTTGAGGCCATTGTAAGTTGAGGGATCACTGTAAATTGTAGTCATGGCTCAGAAGTGGTAAACGGCGTTTAGTGTGTGTGTGTGTGTTTATTACATTTTTTTAACACAGTTTTTTTCTCCCTAAATGTACTTACACTTTTTTTTTTTTGGTTACTTCTTCTACAGATCTGTGTATCCTGTGGACTCCTTCGGATTCGGTGGACTACTTCGATGACCAGCGTTTTTCTTTGCTTGATGTTAATAAAATGGTTAACGAGGGCTTGTGTGGGAGTGTTTTTTGTAATACATTTTTTTTTAAACCTGTTGTGTTTTATTTTTATTTTACTTTACTAGACAGGCTTAGTAGTGGAAGCTGTCTTATAGACTGAGTCCATTACTAAGCCGGGCTTAGCGTTAGCCACAAAAACAGCTAGCGCTAACCCCCAATTATTACCCCGGTACCCAACACCACAGGGGTGCCGGGAAGAGCCGGTACCGACAGGCCCGGAGCGTCAAAAATGGCGCTCCTGGGCCTAGGCGGTAACAGGCTGGCGTTATTTAGGTTGGGGAGGGCCAGTAATAATGGTCCTCACCCACCCTGGTAACGTCAGGCTGTTACTGTTTGGTTGGTATTTGGTTGAGAATAAAAATAGGGGGACCCTATGCGTTTTTTAAATATATTTAATTATTTATTTTAAAAAAAAAAACGCATAGGGTCCCCCCTATTTTCATTCTCAGCCAAATACCAACCAAACAGTAACAGCCTGACGTTCCCAGGGTGGGCGAGGACCATTGTTACTGGCCCTCCCCAGCCTAAATAACGCCAGCCTGTTACCGCTTAGGCCCAGGAGCGCCATTTTTGACGCTCCAGGCCTGTTGGTACCGGCTCTTCCCGGCACCCCTGTGGCGTTGGGTACCGGGGTAATAATAGGGGGTTAGCGCTAGCTGTTTTTGTGGCTAGCGCTAAGCCCAGGTTAGTAATGGACTCTGTCTATAAGACAGCTTCCACTACTAAGCCTGTCTAGTAAAGTAAGAAAAAAACACAACAGGTTTTAAAAAATTTTTATTACAAAAAACACTCCCCCACAAGCCCTCGTTAACCATTTTATTAAAATCAAACAAAGAAAAACGCTGGTCATCGAAGTAGTCCACCGAATCCGAAGGAGTCCACAGGATACACGGATCTGAAATGAGAAGAAAACAAAAAGAATGGGTTAGTACATTTATTATCACCTGCTCACACATCTCCCGCCCCGCACGACTACAACTGCCAGCATGCCCTTACAGTAAGGACATGCTGGGAGTTGTAGTTGTGTGGTGCAGGAGATGTGTGGGCAAGTGACAAGCTTGTCCCCTGCCCCCAGCTGCAGGACTACAACTCCCAGAATGCCCTTACAGTAAGGTGGGGCGGAGGCCGGGCACAGTGTTTCCCAACCTGGGACTTGTAGTTTTGCAACATCTGGAGGCACCCTGGTTGGGAAACACTGTTTTAGGCCAGTGTTTCCCAACCAGGGTGCCTCCAGATGTTGCAAAACTACAAGCCCCAGCATGCCTGGACAGTCAAAGGCTGTCTAGGCATGCTGGGAGTTGTAGTTTTGCAACAACTGGAGGCACCCTGGTTGGGAAGCTTGCGCAACTTACCGGCTTCCGTAGGATCCAGCGCTGCACGACACTGCCGTGCGACAGTGCCGCGCGACGATCTCCGACAGCGATCGTCGCTGGAGCCTCGGAACGGTAAGTGAACTTCTTCGCCGGTCCCCTTCAGCTGTTTAGTTTTGCAACAGCTGGAGGACTACAGTTTACAGACCACACACCAGTGGTCTGCAAACTGTGGCCCTCCAGCTGTTGCAAAACTACAACACCCAGCATGCCCTGACAGCCAAAGCCTATGGCTCTCAGGGCAGGAGCCCGGGCTGACATTACAGTGCAGCCGCCCGGGCTCCTCATACGGCCTCCCCGCTGCCCCCCCCTTGTCTCCCGCCCGGGCTCCTCATACGGCCTCCCCGCTACCCCCCCCCCCCTTGTCTCCCGCCCGCGCCGCTCAGCTCCCGCTGCTACAAGACTACAACTCCCAGCGTGTCCTCACTGTAAGGCCATGCTGGGACTTGTAGTCTTGCAACATCAGACAGATGGGAGTTGTGTGGCGCTGGCAGGTGAGGGGGGGGGATGTAAATCACTGTAGTGTCCCGGTAGCGCAGTGAGGGTAGCGGGGAGAAAGTATGTCGGAGCCCGGGCGGCAGTAGCTTTTCCTGCTCCATGTTGGAGCTGGAGTAAATTTAGTCAATTTTTATGGCCGTTGCGACTGTTTATTGCGCAACTGCGACTGTCTCAGTTAATAAATTCCTGACCACTGCAAGTCAAAACTGAAAACTTGCGTAAATTAAGCGGGAACATTTTTTTTGACTTTCTAGCTCTTGCTAGGGAAAGTCGCACAATTTATAGGGTAGGCGCAATTGCGACAATTTTGCGCCAAAAATAGTCAGAAAAAAATGACTAAACCCCTTAGTAAATGCCCCTCATAAAGCGTGCTACAAAGGAACGTATTTATTAACTAAAGCTATCCACCCGGACAGCGGGGGAGAGGACACGTCCTTCCAAGCCATCACAAGAACAAGCGAATCAATGTGCGTCTATAAGGGACTGTCTCCAATCCATGAATTACTCCCAGCAAACACTTCAGGCGTCAAAACAAAAGGGAATTCCAAGTGATCCGACAAAAATGTCATCACCTCTCTCCAGAAGGGCACCACACAAGAGCAAGTCCATACCGCGTGTAGAAAAGAGCCCCTCTCCCTCCCACATCTAAGGCAGACCTCCGACTCCGAGAACCCCATCCGATGTAGTCTAACAGGAGTATACAGTATATACTCGAATATAAGCCCAAAAAAACAGGAAAAGTTATTGACTCGACTATAAGCCTAGGGTGGGAAATACATCCTCACCCCATGTCATCATCCAGACCCCGTCATCATCCAGACCCCCGTCATCATCACCCCCCCTTCATCATCACCCCTGTCATCATCACCCGTCATCATCACCCCTGTCATCATCACCCCTGTCATCATCACCATGTCATCATCCAGAATCCCGTCATCATCACCCCCACTTCATCAACCCCCCCCTTCATCATCACCATGTCATCATCCAGAACCCCGTCATCATCACCCCCACTTCATCAACCCCCCCTTCATCATCACCATGTCATCATCACCCGTCATCATCACCCCTGTCATCATCACCCCTGTCATCATCACCCGTCATCATCACCCCTGTCATCATCACCATGTCATCATCCAGAACCCCGTCATCATCACCCCCACTTCATCAACCCCCCCCTTCATCATCACCATGTCATCATCACCCCCCCTTCATCATCACCCCCACTTCATCAACCCCCCCCTTCATCATCACCATGTCATCATCACCCCCACTTCATCAACCCCCCCCTTCATCATCACCATGTCATCATCACCCCCCCTTCATCATCACCATGTCATCATCACCCCCCCTTCATCATCACCACCTGTCATCATCACCCCCCCTTCATCATCACCACCTGTCATCATCACCCCCCCTTCATCATCACCACCTGTCATCATCACCCCCCCTTCATCATCACCCCCCCTTCATCATCACCACCTGTCATCATCACCCCCCCTTCATCATCACCCCCCCTTCATCATCACCACCTGTCATCATCACCCCCCCTTCATCATCACCACCTGTCATCATCCCACCCCCCCCTTCATCATCACTGCCTGTCAATCCAATGGTCTTCAACCTGCGGACCGTCCTCCAGATGTTGCAAAACTACAACTCCCAGCATGCCCGGACAGCCATCGGCTGTCCGGGCATGCTGGGAGTTGTAGTTTTGAAACATCTGGAGGTCCGCAGGTTGAAGACCACTGCGGCCTTCGTCATCATCCAGACCCCCCCTTTAGTTTTCTACTCACCTCCCCTCGGTGGGAAGGAAGGGTGAGCTGGTCCGAGCCATCTATGCTGCAGGGACCGTCCGGTGGGGAGGGTTAGTCGTTCCGGGCCGTCCATCTTCACCGGGGGGGGGGGCCTCTTCTCCGCTCCGGGCCTGTCCCCGGACTAGTGACGTTGCCTTGACGACGACGCACAGGGACGTTCATGCGCGGGGAACGTTGTCGTCGTCAAGGCAACATCACTAGTCCGGGGCCGGCCCCGGAGCGGAGAAGAGGCCCCCCCCCCCCCCCGGTAAAAAAGGACAGCCCGGAACGACTATCAACTTTGGATGGTCCCTGCATAGATGGCCACCGAGAGGAGGTGAGTAGAAAACTAAAGGGGGGTCTGGATGATGATGAAGGCCCGGGCAGTGGTCTTCAACTTGCAGACCTCAGGCTGTCCGGGCATGCTGGGTGTTGTAGTTTTGCCACATCTGGAGGTCCGCAGGTTGTAGACCACTGTCCTATACTTTACATTGCACGGATCCCTCAACATACGATGGTTCCAACAAACGATGGTCCATTTGGAGCGGATTCCCATCGTATGTTGAGTCAGTGTCTCGTAGGGTCCCAGGAGCCCCTGACAAGGCCGTAAAGTCAGACACCGATATTTGGTATTGAGGACAGAAGTGAAAAGGTCTGAATACTTTCCGAATACATTGCACATGGGTCCAGGCCCTCGTGCTCTTCTATCATTGAGCTGTTACAGCCATAATATTGCCAGGTACACAAAGGGGAACTCCGACACCAGCTAAAAGATGCTGCAGAAACCAAAAGCATTGCGGACCTGATGTGTTTTGTGGGTCTTAGTCCTGCACTTCCTGTTTGAGCAGTTGCTCAGAACTACAATTCCCAGAATGCATTGTAGACAGAGAATCCCTCCCACAGAACTCCTACAAGTTCCCTGTTGCAGAACATCTCATCTCAAAACAGACATTTCACACAGTAAGCACCTTGTTACGCCGAGCGCTCCGGGTCCCTGCTCCTCCCCGGAGCGATCGCAGCGTTCATCTCCGTGCAGCGCCCCGGTCAGACCCGCTGACCGGGAGCGCTGCACTAGTGTCACCGGCGGGGATGCGATCCGCGTAGCGAGGTGCACCCGCCCGCGGCTTGCATCCCAATCTCCTCACCTGCCCCGTCCTCCGTCTGCTCAGTCCCGGCGCACGCGGCCCCGCTCCTTAGGGCGCGCGCGCCGGCTCTCTGAGATTTAAAGAGCCAGTGTGCAATTGATTGGCACCTGGCCCAATCAGTACCTGCACCTGTGTCCTCCTTATATAAACCCACTTCCCCTTCCTGTCCTTGCCGGATCTTGTTGCCTAGTGCCAGTGAAAGCGTTTTGTGTGTTCCCAAGCCTGTGTCTCCAGACCCTCTGCTGTTGCCCCTGACTACGATCCTTGCTGCCTGCCCTGACCTTCTGCTACGTCTGACCTTGCTCTTGCCTTGTCCCTTGTACCGCGCCTGTCTCAGCTGTCAGTCGGGGTTGAGTCGCTATCGGGTGGAACGACCTGGGGGTTACCTGCCGCTGCAAGTCCATCCCGCTTTGCGGCGGGTTCTGGTGAAAACCAGTAACCCCTTAGACTCCGTTCCCCTGGTACGGCCCACGTCATCACCCCACTGGCACAGAGGATCCACTACCAGTATCCTCACTGCATACCTATCCGGATCCTGACACACCTGCTATTCATTCCCTGTCTGCTCCTCTGCCTATGGCATTGTTTAGCACAACGCAGATGCTGTAACCAATAATAAATAATAATGTATACGAAATATAGATGGTGATGTAGGTGAAGGGTCTGGTTAGAAGTGATGCCATTATTCAGGGGGCTCCAGCTCAGAGACAAGATCAGCCAAGCCCCCTAAGACAGCAGAGGATGATGGGTCATCTCAGGAGAGAGGGAGGAACCAGGCAGCAGCTGGGACAACACCACACGGACAATAAGAGAACTATACAACTTCTTGTCAGAAGAAAGGGAGGAGCCGGGGAGCTGCTGAGACAACACCACACGGACAATGAGAGGTCTACACAACTTTCTGTCAGGAGAGAGGGAGGAGACAGGGAGCTGCTGAGACAACACCACACTGACATTTCTAGGACTACACAACTTCTGGTCAGGAGAGAAGGCGGAGACAGGGAGCTGCTGAGACAACACCACACTGACATTTCTAGGACTACACAACTTTCTGTCAGGAGAGAGGGAGGAGACAGGGAGCTGCTAAGACAACACCACACTGACATTTCTAGGACTACACAACTTTCTGTCAGGAGAGAGGGAGGAGACAGGGAGCTGCTGAGACAACAACACACTGACAATGAGAGGTCTACACAACTTCTGGTCATGAGAGAGGGAGGAGACAGGGAGCTGCTGAGACAACACCACACTGACAATGAGAGGTCTACACAACTTCTGGTCAGGAGAGAGGGAGGAGACAGGGAGCTGCTGAGACAACACCACACTGACATTTCTAGGACTACACAACTTTCTGTCAGGAGAGAGGGCGGAGACAGGGGGCTGCTGAGACAACACCACACTGACATTTCTAGGACTACACAACTTTCTGTCAGGAGAGAGGGAGGGGACAGGGAGCTGCTGACATTTTCCACACTGTTCTCTGTCCAGGATCTGGGGGCTATGTTTCCAGAAGATATTTCTCTGGACAGTATTTTAGCTCCAGTTGTTCTGGGGGTCCTGACATCCTCTGGTTCCAGGGTCTTCTCTGTATCCTCCCCCTGGATGAGTCCTTTGTGGGGTCTGGGGTCTCAGCAGCTGATGTGACACAAAATAGTGTAATACTGAGAACTGTACTTCCCTATAGCGGGGGAGACAGAGGTCACATGATGGGGTGATTCAGGCCTCTACATCATGAGGTCACATGACATCCATCTCATTATCATATGACAATACTTGGCAGACGGTTGGGGGTTCCCCCTGTTATAGAGTCAAGTTGTCTGCAATAAACTGATGTCATATGCCAATTGGTGTTATAGGGAACTATGGTGGGCACCATCATGGGGGAGATGTATATATTATGGGGGAGATGTATATATCATGGGGGAGATGTATATATCATGGGGGAGATGTATATATTATGGAGGAGATGTATATATTATGGAGGAGATGTATATATTATGGGGGAGATGTATATTTTATGGAGGAGATATATATATTATGGAGGAGATGTATATATTATGGGGGAGATGTATATATTATAGAGGAGATGTATATATTATGGGGGAGATGTATATATTATGGGGGAGATGTATATATTATAGGGGAGATGTATATATTATGGGGGAGATGTATATATTATGGGGGAGATGTATATATTATGGGGGAGATGTATATATTATGGAGGAGATGTATATATTATGGAGGAGATGTATATATTATGGGGGAGATGTATATATTATGGGGGAGATGTATATATTATGGGGGAGATGTATATATTATGGGGGAGATGTATATATTATGGGGGATCTGTATATATTATGGAGGATCTGTATATATTATGGAGGAGCTGTATATATTATGGAGGAGATGTATATATTATGGGGGAGATGTATATATTATGTGGGAGATGTATATATTATGGGGGAGATGTATATATTATGGGGGAGATGTATATATTATGGGGGATCTGTATATATTATGGGGGAGATGTATATATTATGGAGGAGATGTATATATTATGGGGGAGATGTATATATTATGGAGGAGATGTATATATTATGGGGGAGATGTATATATTATGGAGGAGATGTATATATTATAGAGGAGATGTATATATTATGGGGGAGATGTATATATTATGGAGGAGATGTATATATTATGGGGGAGATGTATATATTATGGAGGAGATGTATATATTATGGGGGAGATGTATATATTATGGGGGAGATGTATATATTATGGAGGAGATGTATATATTATGGAGGAGATGTATATATTATGGAGGAGATGTATATATTATGGGGGAGATGTATATATTATGGAGGAGATGTATATATTATGGGGGAGATGTATATATTATGGAGGAGATGTATATATTATGGAGGAGATGTATATATTATGGAGGAGATGTATATATTATGGGGGAGATGTATATATTATGGGGGAGATGTATATATTATGGAGGAGATGTATATATTATGGAGATGTATATATTATGGGGGAGATGTATATATTATGGGGGACATGTATATATTATGGAGGAGATGTATATATTATGGAGGAGATGTATATATTATGGGGGAGATGTATATATTATGTAGGAGATGTATATATTATGGGGGATCTGTATATATTATGGGGGAGATGTATATATTATGGGGTATCTGTATATATTATGGAGGAGATGTATATATTATGGGGGAGATGTATATATTATGTAGGAGATGTATATATTATGGGGTATCTGTATATATTATGGAGGAGATGTATATATTATGGAGGAGATGTATATATCATGGAGGAGATGTATATATTATGGAGGAGATGTATATATTATGGGGGAGATGTATATATTATGGGGGATCTGTATATATTATGGAGGATCTGTATATATTATAGAGGAGATGTATATATTATGGGGGATCTGTATATATTATGGGGGATCTGTATATATTATGGGGGATCTGTATATATTATGGAGGATTTGTATATATTATGGGGGAGATGTATATTTTATGGGGGAGATGTATATATTATGGGGGAGATGTATATATTATGGGGGATCTGTAGATGTTATGGAGGATCTGTATATATTATGGAGGAGATGTATATATTATGGAGGATCTGTATATATTATGGAGGAGATGTATATATTATGGGGGATCTGTATATATTATGGAGGATCTGTATATATTATGGGGGATCGGTATATATTATGGGGGATCTGTATATATTATGGAGGATCTGTATATATTATGGGGGAGATGTATATATTATGGGGAGATGTGTATATTATGGAGGAGATGTATATATTATAGGGGAGATGTATATATCATGGAGGAGATGTATATATTATGGAGGAGATGTATATATTATGGAGGAGATGTATATATTATGGGGGAGATGTATATATTATGGAGGATCTGTATATATTATGGGGGATCTGTATATATTATGGGGGATCGGTATATATTATGGGAGATCTGTATATATTATGGAGGAGATGTATATATTATGGAGGAGATGTATATATTATGGAGGAGATGTATATATTATGGGGGAGATGTATATATTATGGAGGAGATGTATATATTATGGGGGAGATGTATATATTATGGAGGAGATGTATATATTATGGAGGAGATGTATATATTATGGAGGAGATGTATATATTATGGAGGAGATGTATATATTATGGGGGAGATGTATATATTATGGAGGAGATGTATATATTATGGAGGAGATGTATATATTATGGAGGAGATGTATATATTTTGGGGGAGATGTATATATTATGTAGGAGATGTATATATTATGGAGGAGATGTATATATTATGGGGGAGATGTATATATTATGGAGGAGATGTATATATTATGGATGATCTGTATATATTATGGAGGATCTGTATATATTATGGGGGATCTGTATATATTATGGGAGATCTGTATATATTATGGAGGATCTGTATATATTATGGGGGATCTGTATATATTATGGGGGAGATGTATATATTATGGAGGAGATGTATATATTATGGAGGAGATGTATATATTATAGAGGAGATGTATATATTATGGGGGAGATGTATATATTATGGAGGAGATGTATATATTATGGGGGAGATGTATATATTATGGAGGAGATGTATATATTATGGGGGATCTGTATATATTATGGAGGATCTGTATATATTATGGGGATCTGTATATATTATGGGGGATCTGTATATATTATGGGGGATCGGTATATATTATGGGGGATCGGTATATATTATGGGGGATCTGTATATATTATGGGGGATCTGTATATATTATGGGGGATCTGTATATATTATGGGGGATCGGTATATATTATGGGGGATCTGTATATATTATGGGGGATCGGTATATATTATGGAGGATCTGTATATATTATGAGGATCTGTATATAATATGGAGGATCTGTATATATTATGGAGGAGCTGTATATAATATGGGGGATCTGTATATATTATGGGGGATCGGTATATATTATGGGGGATCGGTATATATTATGGGGGATCTGTATATATTATGGGGGATCTGTATATATTATGGAGGATCTGTATATATTATGAGGATCTGTATATAATATGGAGGATCTGTATATATTATGAGGATCTGTATATAATATGGGGGATCTGTATATATTATGGGGGATCGGTATATATTATGGGGGATCGGTATATATTATGGGGGATCTGTATATATTATGGGGGATCTGTATATATTATGGGGGATCTGTATATATTATGGGGGATCTGTATATATTATGGGGGATCGGTATATATTATGGGGGATCTGTATATATTATGGGGGATCGGTATATATTATGGAGGATCTGTATATATTATGAGGATCTGTATATAATATGGAGGATCTGTATATATTATGGAGGATCTGTATATATTATGAGGATCTGTATATAATATGGAGGATCTGTATATAATATGGAGGATCTGTATATATTATGGGGGATCTGTATATATTATGAGGGAGATCTAGTAGGACTCCAGTCCTTTATTGTTATTGGGTGTGATGGACTCTCTCAGTATTATACACAGTTCTCACCTCTGTCTATACTTTTTGGGTCCCTCAGTATTGAGTGATCGGTGGGTGATGGTATATTCCGTATACTACGATGGTTACAGTAACTGCAGGTCCATCAATCACAGGCTCTTCCTCCTCTCGTTTCCTTTTTTACACACAGTAAAAAGGGAAGTAATATTGGTGAGATCACATGTAAGAGACTGCAGACGAGAGACCTGGACAGAGAGCGCACAGAAGGTGCAGGGGCGAGAGACTGTCACAGTAAAGAAGACCAAGAGCTTCAGAGATGGGAAATCTGTGGAAAATCATCATCGTCTGCGTCTACATACAAGGTACCTACCTCACACAGGGGCACCTGATATACAGGGGGCTCCTCGTATACAACTATTTACAGGGTTCAATTACTTATTCAAGGCAAGTCTTCTCCAACAGAGTGAATCTATGGGAAACTAGGTAGATTCAAATACTTATACAGAGTGCATGTTACTGTAGAGAGTCCATATACTTATACAGAGTGCATGTTACTGTAGAGAGTCCATATACCTATACAGAGTACATGTTACTGTAGAGAGTCCATATACCTATACAGAGTACATGTTACTGTAGAGAGTCCATATACTTATACAGAGTACATGTTACTGTAGAGAGTCCATATACCTATACAGAGTACATGTTACTGTAGAGAGTCTATATACCTATACAGAGTACATGTTACTGTAGAGAGTCTATATACCTATACAGAGTACATGTTACTGTAGAGAGTCTATATACCTATACAGAGTACATGTTACTGTAGAGAGTCCATATACTTATACAGAGTACATGTTACTGTAGAGAGTCCATATACCTATACAGAGTACATGTTACTGTAGAGAGTCCATATACTTATACAGAGTACATGTTACTGTAGAGAGTCCATCTTATTATACACAGTGCATGTTACTGTAGAGAGTCCATCTTATTATACACAGTGCATGTTACTGTAGAGAGTCCATCTTATTATACAGAGTGCATGTTACTGTAGAGAGTCCATATACTTATACAGAGTACATGTTACTGTAGAGAGTCCATATACTTATACAGAGTACATGTTACTGTAGAGAGTCCATATACTTATACAGAGTACATGTTACTGTAGAGAGTCCATATACCTATACAGAGTACATGTTACTGTAGAGAGTCCATATACTTATACAGAGTACATGTTACTGTAGAGAGTCCATATACTTATACAGAGTACATGTTACTGTAGAGAGTCCATATACCTATACAGAGTACATGTTACTGTAGAGAGTCCATATACTTATACAGAGTACATGTTACTGTAGAGAGTCCATATACTTATACAGAGTACATGTTACTGTAGAGAGTCCATATACCTATACAGAGTACATGTTACTGTAGAGAGTCCATATACTTATACAGAGTACATGTTACTGTAGAGAGTCCATATACTTATACAGAGTACATGTTACTGTAGAGAGTCCATATACTTATACAGAGTACATGTTACTGTAGAGAGTCCATATACCTATACAGAGTACATGTTACTGTAGAGAGTCCATATACCTATACAGAGTACATGTTACTGTAGAGAGTCCATATACTTATACAGAGTGCATGTTACTGTAGAGAGTCCATATACTTATACAGAGTACATGTTACTGTAGAGAGTCCATATACCTATACAGAGTACATGTTACTGTAGAGAGTCCATATACTTATACAGAGTACATGTTACTGTAGAGAGTCTATATACCTATACAGAGTACATGTTACTGTAGAGAGTCTATATACCTATACAGAGTACATGTTACTGTAGAGAGTCCATATACTTATACAGAGTACATGTTACTGTAGAGAGTCCATATACTTATACAGAGTACATGTTACTGTAGAGAGTCCATATACTTATACAGGATATATCTTATTATACAGAGTACATGTTACTGTAGAGAGTCCATATACCTATACAGAGTACATGTTACTGTAGAGAGTCCATATACTTATACAGAGTACATGTTACTGTAGAGAGTCCATATACTTATACAGAGTACATGTTACTGTAGAGAGTCCATATACCTATACAGAGTACATGTTACTGTAGAGTCCATATACTTATACAGAGTACATGTTACTGTAGAGAGTCCATATACCTATACAGAGTACATGTTACTGTAGAGAGTCCATATACCTATACAGAGTACATGTTACTGTAGAGAGTCCATATACTTATACAGAGTACATGTTACTGTAGAGAGTCCATATACCTATACAGAGTACATGTTACTGTAGAGAGTCCATATACCTATACAGAGTACATGTTACTGTAGAGAGTCCATATACTTATACAGAGTACATGTTACTGTAGAGAGTCCATATACCTATACAGAGTACATGTTACTGTAGAGAGTCCATATACTTATACAGAGTACATGTTACTGTAGAGAGTCCATATACCTATACAGAGTACATGTTACTGTAGAGAGTCCATCTTATTATACACAGTGCATGTTACTGTAGAGAGTCCATCTTATTATACAGAGTGCATGTTACTGTAGAGAGTCCATATACTTATACAGAGTACACGTTACTGTAGAGAGTCCATATACTTATACAGAGTACATGTTACTGTAGAGAGTCCATATACTTATACAGAGTACACGTTACTGTAGAGAGTCCATATACTTATACAGAGTGCATGTTACTGTAGAGAGTCCATATACTTATACAGAGTACACGTTACTGTAGAGAGTCCATATACTTATACAGAGTACATGTTACTGTAGAGAGTCCATATACTTATACAGAGTACATGATACTGTAGAGAGTCCATATACTTATACAGAGTACATGTTACTGTAGAGAGTCCATATACTTATACAGAGTACACGTTACTGTAGAGAGTCCATATACTTATACAGAGTACACGTTACTGTAGAGAGTCCATATACTTATACAGAGTACATGTTACTGTAGAGAGTCCATATACTTATACAGAGTACACGTTACTGTAGAGAGTCCATATACTTATACAGAGTAAATGTTACTGTAGAGAGTCCATCTTATTATACAGAGTACACGTTACTGTAGAGAGTCCATATACTTATACAGAGTACATGTTACTGTAGAGAGTCCATCTTATTATACAGAGTACATGTTACTGTAGAGAGTCCATATACTTATACAGAGTACATGTTACTGTAGAGAGTCCATCTTATTATACAGAGTACATGTTACTGTAGAGAGTCCATATACTTATACAGAGTACATGTTACTGTAGAGAGTCCATCTTATTATACAGAGTACATGTTACTGTAGAGAGTCCATCTTATTATACAGAGTACACGTTACTGTAGAGAGTCCATCTTATTATACACAGTGCATGTTACTGTAGAGAGTCCATATACTTATACCGGATATATCTTATTATACAGAGTACATGTTACTGTAGAGAGTCCATCTTATTATACAGAGTACATGTTACTGTAGAGAGTCCATCTTATTATACACAGTGCATGTTACTGTAGAGAGTCCATATACTTATACCGGATATATCTTATTATACAGAGTACATGTTACTGTAGACAGTCCATCTTATTATACAGAGTACATGTTACTGTAGAGAGTCCATATACTTATACAGAGTACATGTTACTGTAGAGTCCATCTTATTATACAGAGTACACGTTACTGTAGAGTCCATATACTTATACAGAGTACATGTTACTGTAGAGAGTCCATCTTATTATACAGAGTACATGTTACTGTAGAGAGTCCATCTTATTATACAGAGTACATGTTACTGTAGAGAGTCCATCTTATTATACAGAGTACACGTTACTGTAGAGAGTCCATATACTTATACAGAGTACATGTTACTGTAGAGAGTCCATATACTTATACAGAGTACATGTTACTGTAGAGAGTCCATCTTATTATACAGAGTACATGTTACTGTAGAGAGTCCATCTTATTATACAGAGTACATGTTACTGTAGAGAGTCCATCTACTTATACCGGATATATCTTATTATACAGAGTACATGTTACTGTAGAGAGTCCATATACTTATACCGGATATATCTTATTATACAGAGTACACGTTACTGTAGAGAGTCCATATACTTATACCGGATATATCTTATTATACAGAGTACACGTTACTGTAGAGAGTACATATACTTATACAGAGTACATGTTACTGTAGAGAGTCCATCTTATTATACAGAGTACACGTTACTGTAGAGAGTCCATATACTTATACAGAGTACACGTTACTGTAGAGAGTCCATCTTATTATACAGAGTACATGATACTGTAGAGAGTCCATCTTATTATACAGAGTACACGTTACTGTAGAGAGTCCATATACTTATACAGAGTACATGTTACTGTAGAGAGTCCATATACCTATACAGAGTACATGTTACTGTAGAGAGTCCATATACTTATACCGGATATATCTTATTATACAGAGTACATGTTACTGTAGAGAGTCCATATACCTATACAGAGTACATGTTACTGTAGAGAGTCCATATACTTATACAGAGTACATGTTACTGTAGAGAGTCCATATACTTATACCGGATATATCTTATTATACAGAGTACATGTTACTGTAGATAGTCCATATACTTATACAGGATATATCTTATTATACAGAGTACATGATACTGTAGAGAGTCCATATACCTATACAGAGTACATGTTACTGTAGAGAGTCCATATACTTATACAGGATATATCTTATTATACAGAGTACATGATACTGTAGAGAGTCCATTTACTTATACCGGATACATCTTATTATACAGAGTACATGTTACTGTAGAGAGTCCATATACTTATACCGGATATATCTTATTATACAGAGTACATGTTACTGTAGAGGGTCCATCTACTTATACAGGATATATCTTATTATACAGAGTACATGTTACTGTAGAGAGTCCATATACCTATACAGAGTACATGTTACTGTAGAGAGTCCATATACTTATACAGAGTACATGTTACTGTAGAGAGTCCATATACTTATACAGAGTACATGTTACTGTAGAGAGTCCATCTTATTATACAGAGTATATGTTACTGTAGAGAGTCCATATACTTATACAGAGTAAATGTTACTGTAGAGAGTCCATCTTATTATACAGAGTACATGTTACTGTAGAGAGTCCATATACTTATACCGGATATATCTTATTATACAGAGTACATGTTACTGTAGAGGGTCCATCTACTTATACAGGATATATCTTATTATACACAGTGCATGTTACTGTAGAGAGTCCATATACTTATACCGGATATATCTTATTATAAGAGTACATGTTACTGTAGAGAGTCCATATACTTATACCGGATATATCTTATTATACAGAGTACATGTTACTGTAGAGAGTCCATCTTATTATACAGAGTACATGTTGCTGTAGAGTCCATATACTTATACAGGATATATGTTATTATACAGAGTACATGTTACTGTAGAGAGTCCATATACTTATACCGGATATATCTTATTATAAGAGTACATGTTACTGTAGAGAGTCCATCTTATTATACAGGATATATCTTATTATACAGAGTACATGTTACTGTAGAGGGTCCATCTACTTATACAGGATATATCTTATTATACAGAGTACATGTTACTGTAGAGAGTCCATCTACTTATACCGGATATATCTTATTATAAGAGTACATGTTACTGTAGAGAGTCCATATACTTATACTGGATATATTATACAGAGTACATGTTACTGTAGAGAGTCCATCTTATTATACAGAGTACATGTTACTGTAGAGAGTCCATCTTATTATACAGAGTACATGTTGCTGTAGTGAGTCCATCTTATTATACAAAGAAAATGTTACTGTAGAGTCCATATACTTATACAGGATATATCTTATTATACAGAGTACATGTTACTGTAGAGAGTCCATCTTATTATACAGGATACATCTTATTATACAGAGTACATGTTACTGTAGAGAGTCCATCTACTTATACAGGATATATCTTATTATACAGAGTACATGTTACTGTAGAGAGTCCATATACCTATACAGAGTACATGTTACTGTAGAGAGTCCATATACCTATACAGAGTACATGTTACTGTAGAGAGTCCATATACTTATACAGGATATATCTTATTATACAGAGTACATGATACTGTAGAGAGTCCATTTACTTATACCGGATACATCTTATTATACAGAGTACATGTTACTGTAGAGAGTCCATATACTTATACCGGATATATCTTATTATACAGAGTACATGTTACTGTAGAGGGTCCATCTACTTATACAGGATATATCTTATTATACAGAGTACATGTTACTGTAGAGAGTCCATATACCTATACAGAGTACATGTTACTGTAGAGAGTCCATATACCTATACAGAGTACATGTTACTGTAGAGAGTCCATATACTTATACAGAGTACATGTTACTGTAGAGAGTCCATATACTTATACAGAGTACATGTTACTGTAGAGAGTCCATCTTATTATACAGAGTACATGTTACTGTAGAGAGTCCATATACTTATACCGGATATATCTTATTATACAGAGTACATGTTACTGTAGAGGGTCCATCTACTTATACCGGATATATCTTATTATAAGAGCACATGTTACTGTAGAGAGTCCATATACTTATACCGGATATATCTTATTATAAGAGTACATGTTACTGTAGAGAGTCCATATACTTATACCGGATATATCTTATTATACAGAGTACATGTTACTGTAGAGAGTCCATCTTATTATACAGAGTACATGTTGCTGTAGAGTCCATATACTTATACAGGATATATGTTATTATACAGAGTACATGTTACTGTAGAGAGTCCATATACTTATACCGGATATATCTTATTATAAGAGTACATGTTACTGTAGAGAGTCCATCTTATTATACAGGATATATCTTATTATACAGAGTACATGTTACTGTAGAGGGTCCATCTACTTATACAGGATATATCTTATTATACAGAGTACATGTTACTGTAGAGAGTCCATCTACTTATACCGGATATATCTTATTATAAGAGTACATGTTACTGTAGAGAGTCCATATACTTATACTGGATATATTATACAGAGTACATGTTACTGTAGAGAGTCCATCTTATTATACAGAGTACATGTTGCTGTAGTGAGTCCATCTTATTATACAAAGAAAATGTTACTGTAGAGTCCATATACTTATACAGGATATATCTTATTATACAGAGTACATGTTACTGTAGAGGGTCCATCTACTTATACCGGATATATCTTATTATACAGAGTACATGCTACTGTAGAGGGTCCATCTACTTATACAGGATATATCTTATTATACAGAGTACATGCTACTGTAGAGAGTCCATCTTATTATACAGAGTACATGTTACTGTAGAGGGTCCATCTACTTATACCGGATATATCTTATTATACAGAGTACATACTACTGTAGAGGGTCCATCTACTTATACCGGATATATCTTATTATACAGAGTACATGCTACTGTAGAGGGTCCATCTACTTATACAGGATATATCTTATTATAAGAGTACATGTTACTGTAGAGAGTCCATCTTATTATACAGAGTACATGTTGCTGTAGTGAGTCCATCTTATTATACAAAGAAAATGTTACTGTAGAGTCCATATACTTATACAGGATATATCTTATTATACAGAGTACATGCTACTGTAGAGAGTCCATCTTATTATACAGAGTACATGTTACTGTAGAGGGTCCATCTACTTATACCGGATATATCTTATTATACAGAGTACATACTACTGTAGAGGGTCCATCTACTTATACAGGATATATCTTATTATACAGAGTACATGTTACTGTAGAGGGTCCATCTACTTATACCGGATATATCTTATTATACAGAGTACATACTACTGTAGAGGGTCCATCTACTTATACAGGATATATCTTATTATACAGAGTACATGTTACTGTAGAGGGTCCATCTACTTATACAGGATATATCTTATTATACAGAGTACATACTACTGTAGAGGGTCCATCTTATTATACAGAGTACATGTTACTGTAGAGAGTCCATCTTATTATACAGAGTACATGTTACTGTAGAGAGTCCATCTACTTATACAGGATATATCTTATTATACAGAGTACATGTTACTGTAGAGGGTTCATCTACTTATACAGGATATATCTTATTATAAGAGTACATGTTACTGTAGTGAGTCCATATACTTATACCGGATATATCTTATTATAAGAGTACATGTTACTGTAGAGGGTCGATATACTTATACTGGATATATCTTATTATACAGAGTACATGTTACTGTAGAGAGTCCATCTTATTATACAGAGTACATGTTACTGCAGAGACTCCATCTTATTATACAGAGTAAATGTCACTGGAGAGAGTCCATCTACTTATACCGGATATATCTTATTATAAGAGTACATGTTACTGTAGAGAGTCCATCTTATTATACAGAGCAGGGATCGACCGATTATCGGTTTGGCCGATATTATCGCCCGATATTCACGATTCTGGATGTTATTGATATCGGCAATTACCTTGAGGGTCCTGATCACAAGAGATTACAGTCTATGGGGAGTGAGGACCCTGATCACAAGAGATTACAGTCTATGAGGAGAGAGGATCCTGATCACAAGAGATTACAGTCTATGAGGAGAGAGGATCCTGATCACAAGAGATTACAGTCTATGAGTAGTGAGGATCCTGATCACAAGAGATTACAGTCTATGAGGAGTGAGGGTCCTGATCACAAGAGATTACAGTCTATGAGGAGTGAGGATCCTGATCACAAGAGATTACAGTCTATGAGGAGAGAGGATCCTGATCACAAGAGATTACAGTCTATGAGGAGTGAGGGTCCTGATCACAAGAGATTACAGTCTATGAGGAGTGAGGATCCTGATCACAAGAGATTACAGTCTATGAGGAGTGAGGATCCTGATCACAAGAGATTACAGTCTATGAGGAGTGAGGACCCTGATCACAAGAGATTACAGTCTATGAGGAGAGAGGATCCTGATCACAAGAGATTACAGTCTATGAGGAGAGAGGATCCTGATCACAAGAGATTACAGTCTATGAGGAGTGAGGACCCTGATCACAAGAGATTACAGTCTATGAGGAGTGAGGGTCCTGATCACAAGAGATTACAGTCTATGAGGAGTGAGGATCCTGATCACAAGAGATTACAGTCTATGAGGAGTGAGGATCCTGATCACAAGAGATTACAATCTATGAGGAGTGAGGATCCTGATCACAAGAGATTACAGTCTATGAGGAGTGAGGACCCTGATCACAAGAGATTACAGTCTATGAGGAGTGAGGGTCCTGATCACAAGAGATTACAGTCTATGAGGAGTGAGGGTCCTGATCACAAGAGATTACAGTCTATGAGGAGTGAGTATCCTGATCACAAGAGATTACAGTCTATGAGTAGTGAGGATCCTGATCACAAGAGATTACAGTCTATGAGGAGTGAGGACCCTGATCACAAGAGATTACAGTCTATGAGGAGTGAGGATCCTGATCACAAGAGATTACAGTCTATGAGGAGTGAGGATCCTGATCACAAGAGATTACAGTCTATGAGGAGTGAGGACCCTGATCACAAGAGATTACAGTCTATGGGGAGTGAGGATCCTGATCACAAGAGATTAGTCTATGAGGAGTGAGGACCTGATCACAAGAGATTACAGTCTATGAGGAGTGAGGACCCTGATCACAAGAGATTACAGTCTATGAGGAGTGAGGGTCCTGATCACAAGAGATTACAGTCTATGAGGAGTGAGGACCCTGATCACAAGAGATTACAGTCTATGAGGAGTGAGGGTCCTGATCACAAGAGATTACAGTCTATGAGGAGTGAGGATCCTGATCACAAGAGATTACAGTCTATGAGGAGTGAGGATCCTGATCACAAGAGATTACAGTCTATGAGGAGTGAGGATCCTGATCACAAGAGATTACAGTCTATGAGGAGTGAGGATCCTGATCACAAGAGATTACAATCTATGAGGAGTGAGGATCCTGATCACAAGAGATTACAGTCTATGAGGAGTGAGGACCCTGATCACAAGAGATTACAGTCTATGAGGAGTGAGGATCCTGATCACAATAGATTACAGTCTATGAGGAGTGAGGACCCTGATCACAAGAGATTACAGTCTATGAGGAGTGAGGATCCTGATCACAAGAGATTACAGTCTATGAGGAGTGAGGATCCTGATCACAAGAGATTACAGTCTATGAGGAGTGAGGATCCTGATCACAAGAGATTACAGTCTATGAGGAGTGAGGATCCTGATCACAAGAGATTACAGTCTATGAGGAGTGAGGATCCTGATCACAAGAGATTGCAGTCTATGAGGAGTGAGGATCCTGATCACAAGAGATTACAGTCTATGAGGAGTGAGGACCCTGATCACAAGAGATTACAGTCTATGAGGAGTGAGGATCCTGATCACAAGAGATTACAGTCTATGAGGAGTGAGGGTCCTGATCACAAGAGATTACAGTCTATGGGGAGTGAGGACCCTGATCACAAGAGATTACAGTCTATGAGGAGTGAGGATCCTGATCACAAGAGATTACAGTCTATGAGGAGTGAGGATCCTGATCACAAGAGATTACAGTCTATGAGGAGTGAGGGTCCTGATCACAAGAGATTACAGTCTATGGGGAGTGAGGACCCTGATCACAAGAGATTACAGTCTATGAGGAGTGAGGATCCTGATCACAAGAGATTACAGTCTATGAGGAGTGAGGATCCTGATCACAAGAGATTACAGTCTATGAGGAGTGAGGACCCTGATCACAAGAGATTACAGTCTATGAGGAGAGAGGATCCTGATCACAAGAGATTACAGTCTATGAGGAGAGAGGATCCTGATCACAAGAGATTACAGTCTATGAGGAGTGAGGACCCTGATCACAAGAGATTACAGTCTATGAGGAGTGAGGGTCCTGATCACAAGAGATTACAGTCTATAAGGAGTGAGGACCCTGATCACAAGAGATTACAGTCTATGAGGAGTGAGGATCCTGATCACAAGAGATTACAGTCTATGAGGAGTGAGGATCCTGATCACAAGAGATTACAATCTATGAGGAGTGAGGATCCTGATCACAAGAGATTACAGTCTATGAGGAGTGAGGACCCTGATCACAAGAGATTACAGTCTATGAGGAGTGAGGGTCCTGATCACAAGAGATTACAGTCTATGAGGAGTGAGGGTCCTGATCACAAGAGATTACAGTCTATGAGGAGTGAGTATCCTGATCACAAGAGATTACAGTCTATGAGTAGTGAGGATCCTGATCACAAGAGATTACAGTCTATGAGGAGTGAGGACCCTGATCACAAGAGATTACAGTCTATGAGGAGTGAGGATCCTGATCACAAGAGATTACAGTCTATGAGGAGTGAGGATCCTGATCACAAGAGATTACAGTCTATGAGGAGTGAGGACCCTGATCACAAGAGATTACAGTCTATGGGGAGTGAGGATCCTGATCACAAGAGATTAGTCTATGAGGAGTGAGGACCTGATCACAAGAGATTACAGTCTATGAGGAGTGAGGATCCTGATCACAAGAGATTACAGTCTATGAGGAGTGAGGATCCTGATCACAAGAGATTACAGTCTATGAGGAGTGAGGATCCTGATCACAAGAGATTACAATCTATGAGGAGTGAGGATCCTGATCACAAGAGATTACAGTCTATGAGGAGTGAGGACCCTGATCACAAGAGATTACAGTCTATGAGGAGTGAGGATCCTGATCACAATAGATTACAGTCTATGAGGAGTGAGGACCCTGATCACAAGAGATTACAGTCTATGAGGAGTGAGGATCCTGATCACAAGAGATTACAGTCTATGAGGAGTGAGGATCCTGATCACAAGAGATTACAGTCTATGAGGAGTGAGGATCCTGATCACAAGAGATTACAGTCTATGAGGAGTGAGGATCCTGATCACAAGAGATTACAGTCTATGAGGAGTGAGGATCCTGATCACAAGAGATTGCAGTCTATGAGGAGTGAGGATCCTGATCACAAGAGATTACAGTCTATGAGGAGTGAGGACCCTGATCACAAGAGATTACAGTCTATGAGGAGTGAGGATCCTGATCACAAGAGATTACAGTCTATGAGGAGTGAGGGTCCTGATCACAAGAGATTACAGTCTATGGGGAGTGAGGACCCTGATCACAAGAGATTACAGTCTATGAGGAGTGAGGATCCTGATCACAAGAGATTACAGTCTATGAGGAGTGAGGATCCTGATCACAAGAGATTACAGTCTATGAGGAGTGAGGGTCCTGATCACAAGAGATTACAGTCTATGGGGAGTGAGGACCCTGATCACAAGAGATTACAGTCTATGAGGAGTGAGGATCCTGATCACAAGAGATTACAGTCTATGAGGAGTGAGGATCCTGATCACAAGAGATTACAGTCTATGAGGAGTGAGGACCCTGATCACAAGAGATTACAGTCTATGAGGAGTGAGGATCCTGATCACAAGAGATTACAGTCTATGAGGAGTGAGGATCCTGATCACAAGAGATTACAGTCTATGAGGAGTGAGGATCCTGATCACAAGAGATTGCAGTCTATGAGGAGTGAGGATCCTGATCACAAGAGATTACAATCTATGAGGAGTGAGGATCCTGATCACAAGAGATTACAGTCTATGAGGAGTGAGGATCCTGATCACAAGAGATTACAGTCTATGAGGAGTGAGGATCCTGATCACAAGAGATTGCAGTCTATGAGGAGTGAGGGTCCTGATCACAAGAGATTACAGTCTATGAGGAGAGAGGATCCTGATCACAAGAGATTACAGTCTATGAGGAGTGAGGATCCTGATCACAAGAGATTACAGTCTATGAGGAGTGAGGGTCCTGATCACAAGAGATTACAGTCTATGAGGAGAGAGGATCCTGATCACAAGAGATTACAGTCTATGAGGAGTGAGGATCCTGATCACAAGAGATTACACCGCACCGCGTCGCACCCCCCCACCGCCCCGGCCCCATTGCCTCCCCCATCCCCGGTTTTATAATTATCTGTTCCCGGAGCCCGCGCTACTTCTTGCTCCTGCTGTGTCCTGCGTTACGCTGTGCGCAATGACGAGTGACGTGACGTGCGCGACGTGACCTCACCGTCAGTGTGCACAGTGACAGTTCAGGAGGACGCCACTGGAGCCAGATGTGGAGTGGACCCCGGGAACAGGTAATTATAAAACCAGGGATGGGGGAGGCAATGGGGTCAGTCGCAGTGTGGTGGGTCGGGGGGGCGGTTGCGGTGCGGCGGGGGGAGCGGTGGCGGTGATAGGTCTCAGGACCCCCGGACAGGCAGGGGGAGAGAAGCGGGTGGCGGCGGCGGCCTATGGCACCGCAAAAGCCACTGCAGTGCATTGATTTAAAGCGCCCGCTTTAAATCAATGATCTGCAGCGGTGTCGCGGGGGGATAAATAGCCGATAACTTATACCGGAATATCGGTATAAGTTATCGGCTATTGGCCCTAACCTCCACCGATTATCGGTATCGGCCCTAAAAAAACGATATCGGTCGATCCCTAATCGTGGCTAGGCGCAGAGGGCAGGAGAGCAGCAGGACTGACAGGCGCCAGGAGCATCATGTCACTTCCCAGAAGCCAACACTGTCTTAAAGCAACAGTGACAATAAAAAAAAAAGAACAGCAGTAGCCAGAAACCCCGGGCTATGGGCCTGAGACGCGGTGCTGCAGCCCCGTTACACTCCCCCCCCCAAGTATGCCCCTGGGTACCGCCCATGTTTTATAAATAGAGAGGGTTACATAAAGGAGACTGCTGAATTGTGCACTTTTTATGTCTCCAGGACCTAGAGGTCTCAGAATAGGCAAAGTAGGGGAGACCATTAGGGAATTCTATAGGCTGCATGAAGAGATGTGTCTTTAGGGAAAGTTTACAGCTGTGGATGTTGTATATACGTCTTATAGACTGGAATGAGCGGTTCAGATTATGTCAGATGGTATTTTGTAGGAATTCATGGGTGATGTCTATGAAAGAGGTATATAACAAGGGTGATATCAACGGAAGAGGTATATAACAAGGGTGATATCAACGGAAGAGGTATATAACAAGGGTGATATCAACAGAAGAGGTATATAACAAGGGTGATATCAACGGAAGAGGTATATAACAAGGGTGATATCAACAGAAGAGGTATATAACAAGGGAGATATCAACAGAAGAGGTATATAACAAGGGAGATATCAACAGAAGAGGTATATAACAAGGGTGATATCAACAGAAGAGGTATATAACAAGGGTGATATCAACGGAAGAGGTATATAACAAGGGTGATATCAACGGAAGAGGTATATAACAAGGGAGATATCAACGGAAGAGGTATATAACAAGGGTGATATCAACGGAAGAGGTATATAACAAGGGTGATATCAACGGAAGAGGTATATAACAAGGGTGATATCAACAGAAGAGGTATATAACAAGGGTGATATCAACAGAAGAGGTATATAACAGGGGTGATATCAACAGAAGAGGTATATAACAAGGGTGATATCAACAGAAGAGGTATATAACAAGGGTGATATCAACGGAAGAGGTATATAACAAGGGTGATATCACAGGTAAAGGTATATAGCAGGGGTGATGTCATGGGAAGAGGTATATAGCAGGGGTGATATCAACAGAAGAGGTATATAACAAGGGTGATGTCTATGAAAGAGGTATATAACAAGGGTGATATCAACGGAAGAGGTATATAACAAGGGAGATATCAACAGAAGAGGTATATAACAAGGGTGATATCAACGGAAGAGGTATATAACAAGGGTGATATCAACAGAAGAGGTATATAACAAGGGTGATATCAACAGAAGAGGTATATAACAGGGGTGATATCAACAGAAGAGGTATATAACAAGGGTGATATCAACAGAAGAGGTATATAACAAGGGAGATATCAACAGAAGAGGTATATAACAAGGGAGATATCACAGGTAAAGGTATATAGCAGGGGTGATGTCATGGGAAGAGGTATATAACAAGGGTGATATCACGGGAAGAGGTATATAGCAGGGGTGATGTCATGGGAAGAGGTATATAACAAGGGTGATATCACGGGAAGAGGTATATAGCAGGGGTGATATCACAGGAAGAGGTATATGGCAGGGGTGATATCAACAGAAGAGGTATATAACAAGGGTGATATCACAGGAAGAGGTATATAGCAGGGGTGATATCACGGGAAGAGGTATATAGCAGGGGTGATATCAACAGAAGAGGTATATAACAAGGGAGATATCACAGGTAAAGGTATATAGCAGGGGTGATATCACGGGAAGAGGTATATAACAAGGGTGATATCACAGGAAGAGGTATATAGCAAGGGTGATATCACGGGAAGAGGTATATAACAAGGGGTGATATCACGGGAAGAGGTATATAGCAGGGGTGATATCACGGGAAGAGGTATATAGCAGGGGTGATATCACGGGAAGAGGTATATAACAAGGGAGATATCACAGGTAAAGGTATATAGCAGGGGTGATATCACGGGAAGAGGTATATAACAAGGGTGATATCACGGGAAGAGGTATATAACAAGGGAGATATCACGGGAAGAGGTATATAGCAAGGGTGATATCACAGGAAGAGGTATATAGCAGGGGTGATGTCATGGGAAGAGGTATATAGCAGGGGTGATGTCATGGGAAGAGGTATATAGCAGGGGTGATGTCATGGGAAGAGGTATATAGCAGGGGTGATATCACAAGAAGAGGTATATGGCAGGGGTAATATCACGGGAAGAGGTATATGGCAGGGGTGATATCACGGGAAGAGGTATATGGCAGGGGTGATATCACAGGAAGAGGTATATGGCAGGGGTGATATCATGGGAAGAGGTATATGGCAGGGGTAATATCATGGGAAGAGGTATATGGCAGGGGTGATATCACAGGAAGAGGTATATGGCAGGGGTGATATCATGGGAAGAGGTATATGGCAGGGGTAATATCACAGGAAGAGGTATATGGCAGGGGTGATATCACGGGAAGAGGTATATGGCAGGGGTAATATCACGGGAAGAGGTATATGGCAGGGGTAATATCACAGGAAGAGGTATATGGCAGGGGTGATATCACAGGAAGAGGTATATGGCAGGGGTGATATCACAGGAAGAGGTATATGGCAGGGGTGATATCACAGGAAGAGGTATATGGCAGGGGTGATATCACAGGAAGAGGTATATGGCAGGGGTGATATAACAGGAAGAGGTATATGGCAGGGGTGATATCACAGGAAGAGGTATATGGCAGGGGTGATATCACAGGAAGAGGTATATGGCAGGGGTAATATCACAGGAAGAGGTATATGGCAGGGGTGATATCACAGGAAGAGGTATTTGGCAGGGGTGATATCACAGGAAGAGGTATATGGCAGGGGTGATATCACAGGAAGAGGTATATGGCAGGGGTGATATCACAGGAAGAGGTATATGGCAGGGGTGATATCACAGGAAGAGGTATATGGCAGGGGTGATATCACAGGAAGAGGTATATGGCAGGGGTGATATCACAGGAAGAGGTATATGGCAGGGGTGATATCACGGGAAGAGGTATATGGCAGGGGTGATATCACGGGAAGAGGTTTATGGCAGGGGTAATATCACGGGAAGAGGTATATGGCAGGGGTAATATAACGGGAAGAGGTATATGGCAGGGGTGATATCACGGGAAGAGGTATATGGCAGGGGTAATATCACAGGAAGAGGTATATGGCAGGGGTAATATCACGGGAAGAGGTATATGGCAGGGGTGATATCACAGGAAGAGGTATATGGCAGGGGTGATATCACAGGAAGAGGTATATGGCAGGGGTGATATCACGGGAAGAGGTATATGGCAGGGGTGATATCACAGGAAGAGGTATATGGCAGGGGTGATATCACAGGAAGAGGTATATGGCAGGGGTAATATCACGGGAAGAGGTATATGGCAGGGGTAATATCACAGGAAGAGGTATATGGCAGGGGTGATATCACAGGAAGAGGTATATGGCAGGGGTGATATCACAGGAAGAGGTATATGGCAGGGGTGATATCACAGGAAGAGGTATATGGCAGGGGTGATATCATGGGAAGAGGTATATGGCAGGGGTGATATCACAGGAAGAGGTATATGGCAGGGGTAATATAACAGGAAGAGGTATATGGCAGGGGTGATATCACAGGAAGAGGTATATGGCAGGGGTAATATCACAGGAAGAGGTATATGGCAGGGGTGATATCACGGGAAGAGGTATATGGCATGGGTGATATCACGGGAAGAGGTTTATGGCAGGGGTAATATCACGGGAAGAGGTATATGGCAGGGGTGATATCACGGGAAGAGGTATATAGCAGGGGTAATATCACGGGAAGAGGTATATGGCAGGGGTAATATCACGGGAAGAGGTTTATGGCAGGGGTGATATCACAGGAAGAGGTATATGGCAGGGGTGATATCATGGGAAGAGGTATATGGCAGGGGTGATATCACAGGAAGAGGTATATGGCAGGGGTAATATAACAGGAAGAGGTATATGGCAGGGGTGATATCACAGGAAGAGGTATATGGCAGGGGTGATATCACGGGAAGAGGTATATGGCATGGGTGATATCACGGGAAGAGGTTTATGGCAGGGGTAATATCACGGGAAGAGGTATATGGCAGGGGTGATATCACGGGAAGAGGTATATAGCAGGGGTAATATCACGGGAAGAGGTATATGGCAGGGGTAATATCACGGGAAGAGGTTTATGGCAGGGGTAATATCACAGGAAGAGGTATATGGCAGGGGTAATATCACGGGAAGAGGTATATGGCAGGGGTGATATCACAGGAAGAGGTATATGGCAGGGGTGATATCACAGGAAGAGGTATATGGCAGGGGTAATATCACGGGAAGAGGTATATGGCAGGGGTAATATCACGGGAAGAGGTATATGGCAGGGGTGATATCACGGGAAGAGGTATATGGCAGGGGTGATATCACGGGAAGAGGTTTATGGCAGGGGTAATATCACGGGAAGAGGTATATGGCAGGGGTGATATCACGGGAAGAGGTATATGGCAGGGGTAATATCACGGGAAGAGGTATATGGCAGGGGTAATATCACGGGAGGAGGTATATGGCATGGGTGATATCACGGGAAGAGGTTTATGGCAGGGGTAATATCACGGGAAGAGGTATATGGCAGGGGTGATATCACAGGAAGAGGTATATGGCAGGGGTGATATCACAGGAAGAGGTATATGGCAGGGGTGATATCACAGGAAGAGGTATATGGCAGGGGTGATATCATGGGAAGAGGTATATGGCAGGGGTGATATCACAGGAAGAGGTATATGGCAGGGGTAATATAACAGGAAGAGGTATATGGCAGGGGTGATATCACAGGAAGAGGTATATGGCAGGGGTGATATCACGGGAAGAGGTATATGGCATGGGTGATATCACGGGAAGAGGTTTATGGCAGGGGTAATATCACGGGAAGAGGTATATGGCAGGGGTGATATCACGGGAAGAGGTATATAGCAGGGGTAATATCACGGGAAGAGGTATATGGCAGGGGTAATATCACGGGAAGAGGTTTATGGCAGGGGTAATATCACAGGAAGAGGTATATGGCAGGGGTAATATCACGGGAAGAGGTATATGGCAGGGGTGATATCACAGGAAGAGGTATATGGCAGGGGTGATATCACAGGAAGAGGTATATGGCAGGGGTAATATCACGGGAAGAGGTATATGGCAGGGGTAATATCACGGGAAGAGGTATATGGCAGGGGTGATATCACGGGAAGAGGTATATGGCAGGGGTGATATCACGGGAAGAGGTTTATGGCAGGGGTAATATCACGGGAAGAGGTATATGGCAGGGGTGATATCACGGGAAGAGGTATATGGCAGGGGTAATATCACGGGAAGAGGTATATGGCAGGGGTAATATCACGGGAGGAGGTATATGGCAGGGGTAATATCACAGGAAGAGGTATATGGCAGGGGTGATATCACGGGAAGAGGTATATGGCAGGGGTAATATCACGGGAAGAGGTATATGGCAGGGGTGATATCACAGGAAGAGGTATATGGCAGGGGTGATATCACAGGAAGAGGTATATGGCAGGGGTGATATCACAGGAAGAGGTATATGGCAGGGGTGATATCACAGGAAGAGGTATATGGCATGGGTAATATCACAGGAAGAGGTATATGGCAGGGGTGATATCACAGGAAGAGGTATATGGCAGGGGTGATATCACAGGAAGAGGTATATGGCAGGGGTGATATCACGGGAAGAGGTATATGGCAGGGGTGATATCACGGGAAGAGGTATATGGCAGGGGTGATATCACAGGAAGAGGTATATGGCAGGGGTGATATCACGGGAAGAGGTATATGGCAGGGGTGATATCACAGGAAGAGGTATATGGCAGGGGTAATATCACGGGAAGAGGTATATGGCAGGGGTAATATCACGGGAAGAGGTATATGGCAGGGGTAATATCACGGGAAGAGGTATATGGCAGGGGTGATATCACAGGAAGAGGTATATGGCAGGGGTGATATCACGGGAAGAGGTATATGGCAGGGGTAATATCACGGGAAGAGGTATATGGCAGGGGTGATATCACGGGAAGAGGTATATGGCAGGGGTGATATCACGGGAAGAGGTATATGGCAGGGGTAATATCACAGGAAGAGGTATATGGCAGGGGTGATATCACGGGAAGAGGTATATGGCAGGGGTGATATCACGGGAAGAGGTATATGGCAGGGGTGATATCACGGGAAGAGGTTTATGGCAGGGGTAATATCACGGGAAGAGGTATATGGCAGGGGTGATATCACGGGAAGAGGTATATGGCAGGGGTAATATCACGGGAAGAGGTATATGGCAGGGGTAATATCACGGGAAGAGGTATATGGCAGGGGTAATATCACAGGAAGAGGTATATGGCAGGGGTGATATCACGGGAAGAGGTATATGGCAGGGGTAATATCACAGGAAGAGGTATATGGCAGGGGTGATATCACAGGAAGAGGTATATGGCAGGGGTGATATCACAGGAAGAGGTATATGGCAGGGGTGATATCACAGGAAGAGGTATATGGCAGGGGTGATATCACAGGAAGAGGTATATGGCAGCGGTGATATCACAGGAAGAGGTATATGGCAGGGGTGATATCACGGGAAGAGGTATATGGCAGGGGTGATATCACAGGAAGAGGTATATGGCAGGGGTGATATCACAGGAAGAGGTATATGGCAGGGGTGATATCACAGGAAGAGGTATATGGCAGGGGTAATATCACGGGAAGAGGTATATGGCAGGGGTGATATCACAGGAAGAGGTATATGGCAGGGGTGATATCACAGGAAGAGGTATATGGCAGGGGTGATATAACAGGAAGAGGTTTATGGCAGGGGTAATATCACGGGAAGAGGTATATGGCAGGGGTGATATCACAGGAAGAGGTATATGGCAGGGGTGATATCACGGGAAGAGGTATATGGCAGGGGTGATATCACAGGAAGAGGTATATGGCAGGGGTGATATCACAGGAAGAGGTATATGGCAGGGGTGATATCACAGGAAGAGGTATATGGCAGGGGTGATATCACGGGAAGATGTAAAAGGCAGGGCTAATATAACAGGAAGAGGTATAGAGATGAGTGTCATCAACGTAGAGATAGACTTTAAAGGGGTACTCCTTAAACATCTTATCCCCATCTAAACTATAGGGCATATGATGTCGGATCACAGGGGTACGGCCCATGGGACCCTCCGCAATCTCCGGCGTGGCACGCCAGTCATCCAGTGCATGGAGTGAACTCCGCTCCATGCTGGAACTCCGCTTCATGCTGGATGACAGGCGACGACACAGCCGTCACGACCTCTCCATTCATGTCTTTGGAAGGAGGCGTGATGGATATGCACTAGTCGTCATGCCCCCTCCCACATACATTAATGGAGGGGGCGTGGCGTGATGTCACAAACATGGAAGCTCCAAGCTTCCATGTTCAAAATGCCGTGGTGCCAACTCAGAGATTGTGGGGGCTCCCAGAAGCCAGACCCCCGCGATCAGACATCTTATCCTCTATCCTGTGGACTGGATGCTTTATCAGAGTAATAGGATTTCAGCATGAGTTTATAGTGTAGATCGTCTGATGATGTCTTCCTTTTCCTTCACAGATGTTCAGCTCATTAGGAGAGGTAGTGAAGTTAGAGATAGAGTAACGTCTAGAGAAGACCAAGTCCAATGTATTTCAATCCTTGTGTGTGGGAGAGTCAGTAAGATGTGACAGGCCAAAGGAGGAGGTTAGAGATAGAGTAACGTCTAGAGAAGACCAAGTCCAATGTATTTCAATCCTTGTGTGTGGGAGAGTCAGTAAGATGTGACAGGCCAAAGGAGGAGGTTAGAGATAGAGTAACGTCTAGAGAAGACCAAGTCCAATGTATTCCAATCCTTGTGTGTGAGAGAGTCAGTAAGATGTGACAGGCCAAAGGAGGAGGTTAGAGATAGAGTAACGTCTAGAGAAGACCAAGTCCAATGTATTCCAATCCTTGTGTGTGGGAGAGTCAGTAAGATGTGACAGGCCAAAGGAGGTTAGAGATAGAGTAACGTCTAGAGAAGACCAAGTCCAATGTACTCCAATCCTTGTGTGTGAGAGAGTCAGTAAGATGTGACAGGCCAAAGGAGGTTAGAGATAGAGTAACGTCTAGAGAAGACCGAGTCCAATGTATTCCAATCCTTGTGTGTGGGAGAGTCAGTAAGATGTGACAGGCCAAAGGAGGTTAGAGATAGAGTAACGTCTAGAGAAGACCAAGTCCAATGTATTCCAATCCTTGTGTGTGAGAGAGTCAGTAAGATGTGACAGGCCAAAGGAGGTTAGAGATAGAGTAACGTCTAGAGAAGACCATGTCCAATGTATTCCAATCCTTGTGTGTGAGAGAGTCAGTAAGATGTGACAGGCCAAAGGAGGAGGTTAGAGATAGAGTAACGTCTAGAGAAGACCAAGTCCAATGTATTCCAATCCTTGTGTGTGGGAGAGTCAGTAAGATGTGACAGGCCAAAGGAGGTTAGAGATAGAGTAACGTCTAGAGAAGACCAAGTCCAATGTATTCCAATCCTTGTGTGTGGGAGAGTCAGTAAGATGTGACAGGCCAAAGGAGGTTAGAGATAGAGTAACGTCTAGAGAAGACCAAGTCCAATGTATTCCAATCCTTGTGTGTGAGAGAGTCAGTAAGATGTGACAGGCCAAAGGAGGAGGTTAGAGATAGAGTAACGTCTAGAGAAGACCAAGTCCAATGTATTCCAATCCTTGTGTGTGGGAGAGTCAGTAAGATGTGACAGGCCAAAGGAGGTTAGAGATAGAGTAACGTCTAGAGAAGACCAAGTCCAATGTATTCCAATCCTTGTGTGTGAGAGAGTCAGTAAGATGTGACAGGCCAAAGGAGGTTAGAGATAGAGTAACGTCTAGAGAAGACCATGTCCAATGTATTCCAATCCTTGTGTGTCAGTAAGATGTGACAGGCCAAAGGAGGAGGTTAGAGATGGAAGCCAAGAGGCAGATGAGGAGATTGGGGTCAATGAGGAGGTTGGAGTCACCCATGATGAGTGTGGATGGAGGAAAGGAATAAGGAAGCCATGTAAAAAAATGTTCAAGAAATGTTTAAAGGGCAACTCTCATCAAATAAACTTTTGATATATTTTAGATTAATGAATGTTGAATAACTTTCCAATAGCATGTTAATGAAAAATATGCTTCTTTCTATTGTATTTTTCCCGATCAGTCCTGTCAGCAAGCATTTCTGACTCATGCTGGAGTCCTAAACACTCAGAGCTGCCAGCCTGCTTTGTTCACAGCCAAACAGGCTGTGAACAAAGCAGACTGGCAGCTCTGAGTGTTCTCCTTTGTGAACAAAGCAGACTGGCAGCTCGTAGTGTTTAGGACTCCAGCATGAGTCTGAAATGCTTGCTGACAGGACTGGTAGGGAGACCCCTAGTGGTCATTTTTTCAAAGGGGAAAATTAAATAGAAAGAAGCATATTTTTTAATAACATGCAATTGTAAAGTTATTCTGCATACATTAATCTATAATATATCAAAAGTTTTTTTGATGAGAGGTACCCTTTAAAGGTAAACCAGGAGGTCGATAGATGACTAACACCTAGAGAGAAAATGGGCAGAAGAGTCTGAGGCTGTGGACCTCAAAAGAGGGAAATATGAGTGAGGGTAATGGAGGAATGTCAAATAAATATATATATAAAGGGGTGTTGTTAAAATATATCATTTATTCAAGCGTATTTAAAAGCCACCAGTTAGAAAAGGTGCAAATACCCAAAAGTTTGTGGAGACAAAAGAAAAACCACTCAAAACTCCAATCTCCAGGAGTATATATATAGAGGAGGAGTATATATAGAGGATAGAGAAAATATTATTAAAAAAAGGAATATTGTCACTGTAATGATAATGTACACTCCTTATGGATATGCAGTGTGCATATAATCTGGAAAGCGATATACACAAAATGCACGCGTTCCCAACACGTTTCTGCCGCATGCATAAATATTGCTAGCATGGGGACGTCCTCGGGGGAACCACTGTGTCACCAGATCAACAAGTATTGTAGTAATTATTATTACAAGGTAAAATGCAAAAATGTATCTGCGAGATCAGATGCACATTCCTGTACAGATATACTCAGGCGCATTTGTGTCACATAGCCACAGGATCATCCAATCAGGATCCGGTAGGGGCATCCAGGTATACAAGTTACGTAGTAAATCCAACTTATGGCGCTGAGCGATGTGACCAACAGATTCTTACGTTTCTGTGCGACTCGTGGTGAAGCCGGCGCCCAATGGAGGAATGACCTTGGAAGTGCATTGTGGGGAGAGAAGCACCCCAACTCCTCACCATGCCTGGTGTCAGATCTGGGGGTATGGGAGTTTGTTACCCTGAACCTTAAAGGGGTTATCCAGGAATAGAAAAACACTGCTAATTTCTTTCAAAAACAGCTCCACGTCTGTCCCCAGGTAGGGAGAAGAATGACAACTTGGCTCCATTCACTTCATTGGAACTGAGCTCCAGAACCACACCCAACCTGAGGACAGACGAGGAGCAGTTTTTGATAGAAATTAGCTCTGTCTTTCTATTCCTGGATAGGTAAATATTAGTGAAAGGTGGGCGAGGGTTAGGAAAGATGTCCCCAGCAGCTAAAAGTAGGAGGATGAAGCGGGAGAGCAGATGGTCAAGTGAATTAAAGCAGCGACTTCTGAGCTGAACCATGGAATGTGGAGGGTTGGGGTCAATCATGATGGTGACCAACACATGGGTGAGGGAAGCAGAAAGAGGCTGATGTGGATGAAGTCCACTGGGGGATGGGGCAGGGGGGGGGGGTGTAGGAATGAAGACAAAGAGCCAGGATGTAGACTGTGAGCATGGTGTTCAAGTTCTACTTATTTGGGTGAATTGGAAGTTGTTCCCTTTTGTTCACTTCTGAGTCAATTCTGGTCTAATTCTGGATCTCACTCACTATAAGGCAGCTTGAAAAGTCTCCAGACCCAAAGGTCTCAAAGACCTTATTATACAGAGTACATGCTACTGTAGAGGGTCCATCTTATTATACAGAGTACATGCTACTGTAGAGGGTCCATCTTATTATACAGAGTACATGCTACTGTAGAGGGTCCATCTTATTATACAGAGTACATGCTACTGTAGAGGGTCCATCTACTTATACAGAGTACATGTTACTGTAGAGGGTCCATCTACTTATACAGGATATATCTTATTATACAGAGTACATGTTACTGTAGAGAGTCCATCTACTTATACAGGATATATCTTATTATACAGAGTACATGTTACTGTAGAGGGTCCGTCTACTTATACAGGATATATCTTATTATACAGAGTACATGTTACTGTAGAGAGTCCATCTACTTATACAGGATATATCTTATTATACAGAGTACATGCAACTGTAGAGGGTCCATCTTATTATACAGAGTACATGCTACTGTAGAGTCCATCTACTTATACAGGATATATCTTATTATACAGAGTACATGCTACTGTAGAGGGTCCATATACTTATACAGGATATATCTTATTATACACAGTGCATGTTACTGTAGAGAGTCCATCTACTTATACAGGATATATCTTATTATACAGAGTACATGTTACTGTAGAGGGTCCATCTACTTATACAGGATATATCTTATTATACACAGTGCATGTTACTGTAGAGAGTCCATCTACTTATACAGGATATATCTTATTATACAGAGTACATGTTACTGTAGAGGGTCCATCTACTTATACAGGATATATCTTATTATACAGAGTACATGTTACTGTAGAGGGTCCATCTACTTATACAGGATATATCTTATTATACAGAGTACATGTTACTGTAGAGGGTCCATCTACTTATACAGGATATATCTTATTATACAGAGTACATGTTACTGTAGAGGGTCCATCTACTTATACAGGATATATCTTATTATACAGAGTACATGTTACTGTAGAGGGTCCATCTACTTATACAGGATATATCTTATTATACAGAGTACATGTTACTGTAGAGGGTCCATCTACTTATACAGGATATATCTTATTATACAGAGTACATGTTACTGTAGAGGGTCCATCTACTTATACAGGATACATCTTATTATACAGAGTACATGTTAATGTAGAGGGTCCATCTACTTATACAGGATATATCTTATTATACACAGTGCATGTTACTGTAGAGAGTCCATCTACTTATACAGGATACATCTTATTATACAGAGTACATGCTACTGTAGAGGGTCCATATACTTATACCGGATATATCTTATTATACACAGTGCATGTTACTGTAGAGGGTCCATCTACTTATACCGGATATATCTTATTATACAGAGTACATGCTACTGTAGAGGGTCCATCTACTTATACAGGATATATCTTATTATACAGAGTACATACTACTGTAGAGGGTCCATCTACTTATACCGGATATATCTTATTATACACAGTGCATGTTACTGTAGAGAGTCCATCTACTTATACTGGATATATCTTATTATACAGAGTACATGTTACTGTAGAGGGTCCATCTACTTATACAGGATATATCTTATTATACAGAGTACTTGTTACTGTAGAGAGTCCATCTACTTATACAGGATATATCTTATTATACAGAGTACATGCTACTGTAGAGGGTCCATCTACTAATACAGGATATATCTTATTATACAGAGTACATGTTACTGTAGAGAGTCCATCTACTTATACCGGATATATCTTATTATACAGAGTACATACTACTGTAGAGGGTCCATCTACTTATACCGGATATATCTTATTATACAGAGTACATGCTACTGTAGAGGGTCCATCTACTTATACAGGATATATCTTATTATACAGAGTACATACTACTGTAGAGGGTCCATCTACTTATACCGGATATATCTTATTATACACAGTGCATGTTACTGTAGAGAGTCCATCTACTTATACAGGATATATCTTATTATACAGAGTACATGCTACTGTAGAGGGTCCATCTACTTATACCGGATATATCTTATTATACAGAGTACATACTACTGTAGAGGGTCCATCTACTTATACCGGATATATCTTATTATACAGAGTACATGCTACTGTAGAGGGTCCATCTACTTATACCGCATATATCTTATTATACACAGTGCATGTTACTGTAGAGAGTCCATCTACTAATACAGGATATATCTTATTATACAGAGTACATGTTACTGTAGAGAGTCCATCTACTTATACCGGATATATCTTATTATACAGAGTACATACTACTGTAGAGGGTCCATCTACTTATACCGGATATATCTTATTATACAGAGTACATGCTACTGTAGAGGGTCCATCTACTTATACCGCATATATCTTATTATACACAGTGCATGTTACTGTAGAGAGTCCATCTTATTATACACAGTGCATGTTACTGTAGAGGGTCCATCTACTTATACCGGATATATCTTATTATACAGAGTACATGTTACTGTAGAGTCCATATACTTATACAGGATACATCTTATTATACAGAGTACATGCTACTGTAGAGAGTCCATCTTATTATACAGAGTACATGTTACTGTAGAGAGTCCATATACCTATACAGAGTACATGTTACTGTAGAGAGTCCATATACCTATACAGAGTACATGTTACTGTAGAGGGTCCATCTACTTATACAGGATATATCTTATTATACAGAGTACATGTTACTGTAGAGGGTCCATCTACTTATACAGGATATATCTTATTATACAGAGTACATGTTACTGTAGAGGGTCCATCTACTTATACAGGATACATCTTATTATACAGAGTACATGTTAATGTAGAGGGTCCATCTACTTATACAGGATATATCTTATTATACACAGTGCATGTTACTGTAGAGAGTCCATCTACTTATACAGGATACATCTTATTATACAGAGTACATGCTACTGTAGAGGGTCCATATACTTATACCGGATATATCTTATTATACACAGTGCATGTTACTGTAGAGGGTCCATCTACTTATACCGGATATATCTTATTATACAGAGTACATGCTACTGTAGAGGGTCCATCTACTTATACAGGATATATCTTATTATACAGAGTACATACTACTGTAGAGGGTCCATCTACTTATACCGGATATATCTTATTATACACAGTGCATGTTACTGTAGAGAGTCCATCTACTTATACTGGATATATCTTATTATACAGAGTACATGTTACTGTAGAGGGTCCATCTACTAATACAGGATATATCTTATTATACAGAGTACTTGTTACTGTAGAGAGTCCATCTACTTATACAGGATATATCTTATTATACAGAGTACATGCTACTGTAGAGGGTCCATCTACTAATACAGGATATATCTTATTATACAGAGTACATGTTACTGTAGAGAGTCCATCTACTTATACCGGATATATCTTATTATACAGAGTACATACTACTGTAGAGGGTCCATCTACTTATACCGGATATATCTTATTATACAGAGTACATGCTACTGTAGAGGGTCCATCTACTTATACAGGATATATCTTATTATACAGAGTACATACTACTGTAGAGGGTCCATCTACTTATACCGGATATATCTTATTATACACAGTGCATGTTACTGTAGAGAGTCCATCTACTTATACAGGATATATCTTATTATACAGAGTACATGCTACTGTAGAGGGTCCATCTACTTATACCGGATATATCTTATTATACAGAGTACATACTACTGTAGAGGGTCCATCTACTTATACCGGATATATCTTATTATACAGAGTACATGCTACTGTAGAGGGTCCATCTACTTATACCGCATATATCTTATTATACACAGTGCATGTTACTGTAGAGAGTCCATCTACTAATACAGGATATATCTTATTATACAGAGTACATGTTACTGTAGAGAGTCCATCTACTTATACCGGATATATCTTATTATACAGAGTACATACTACTGTAGAGGGTCCATCTACTTATACCGGATATATCTTATTATACAGAGTACATGCTACTGTAGAGGGTCCATCTACTTATACCGCATATATCTTATTATACACAGTGCATGTTACTGTAGAGAGTCCATCTTATTATACACAGTGCATGTTACTGTAGAGGGTCCATCTACTTATACCGGATATATCTTATTATACAGAGTACATGTTACTGTAGAGTCCATATACTTATACAGGATACATCTTATTATACAGAGTACATGCTACTGTAGAGAGTCCATCTTATTATACAGAGTACATGTTACTGTAGAGTCCATCTACTTATACAGGATATATCTTATTATACAGAGTACATGTTACTGTAGAGGGTCCATCTACTTATACAGGATATATCTTATTATACAGAGTACATGCTACTGTAGAGGGTCCATCTTATTATACAGAGTACATGTTACTGTAGAGGGTCCATATACTTATACCGGATATATCTTATTATACAGAGAACATGCTACTGTAGAGGGTCCATCTTATTATACAGAGTACATGTTACTGTAGAGAGTCCATATACTTATACCGGATATATCTTATTATACAGAGTACATGCTACTGTAGAGGGTCCATCTACTAATACAGGATATATCTTATTATACACAGTGCATGTTACTGTAGAGGGTACATTTACTTATACAGGATATTTCTTATTATACAGAGTACATACTACTGTAGAGGGTCCATCTACTTATACCGGATATATCTTATTATACAGAGTACATGCTACTGTAGAGTCCATATACTTATACCGGATATATCTTATTATACAGAGTACATGTTACTGTAGAGAGTCCATCTTATTATACAGAGTACATGCTACTGTAGAGGGTCCATCTACTTATACAGGATATATCTTATTATACAGAGTACATGTTACTGTAGAGGGTCCGTCTACTTATACAGGATATATCTTATTATAAGAGTACATGTTACTGTAGAGGGTCCATCTACTTAAACTGGATAAATCTTATTATACACAGTATATGCTACCATAGAGGTTCCATTTACTTACCAAGGATACATCTCATGCAGAGTACATGTTACTGTAGAGGGTCCATCTACTTATACAGGATACATCACATTATACACAGTACATGTTACTGTAGAGAGTCCATCTTATTATACAGAGTACATGTTACTGTAGAGAGTCCATATACTTATACAGGATTTATCTCACTATACACAGTATATGCTACCATAGAGGTTCCATTTACTTACATAGGATACATCTCATGCAGAGTACATGTTACTGTAGAGAGTCCATCTTATTATACAGAGTACATGTTACTGTAGAGAGTCCATATACTTATACCGGATATATCTTATTATACAGAGTACATGTTACTGTAGAGTGACCATTTATTTATACAGGACTAGCTGAGTACTCGGCGTTGTCCGGTTTTTCCTTCCTAATCCTTGTTGGGGAGGATAATAAACAAAGGAGGAAGCTTTTGACTTCATATCCAGTCCTCATATATTGTTGTCATATTCCAACCACATATTCCGTCCTCATATCTCGACCTCCTATCCCAAACTCATATCCCATTCTCATATGCTATCCTCATATCCCGTCCTTATGTCCTATCCTCATATCCAGACCTCATATCCTGTCCTCATATCCCGACCTCATATCCTGTCCTCATATCCCGACCTCATATCCCATCCTCATATCCCGACCTCATATCCTGTCCTCATATCCCGACCTCATATCCCATCCTCATAGCCCGTCCTTTTGTCCAATCCTCATATGTCGTCCTTATGTCCCACCCTCATATCCCGACCTCATATCCTGTCCTCATATCCCGACCTCCTATCCCAAACTCATATCCCATCCTCATATGCTATCCTCATATCCCGTCCTTATGTCCTATCCTCATATCCCGACCTCATATCCTGTCCTCATATCCCGACCTCATATCCCAACCTCATATCCCGACCTCATATCCCGTCCTCATATTCTGACCTCATATCCCATCCTCATAGCCCGTCCTTTTGTCCAATCCTCATATGTCGTCCTTATGTCCCACCCTCATATCCCGACCTCATATCCCCACCTCATATCCATCCCGTCCTCATATCCCTTCCTCAGGTGTAGCTGATTTGTAATGAAGATATTGTAAGCTGAAAATAGAAGGGGACGTGGCTTTGTGGGACTGGGCGTGATTTGCAAGCCAGACTGATGCACAAAAAGGGTAGAGAATAAAATGGGTGGGGCTTAAACAGTGGGTGTGTCTTTGTGAGATGTGGTCTGGCTTGCAAGCCAGACTGACACATTCACCAGGAGATGCAGAGTGGAGCTTGAGGAGTAAGGTACTGGAAGTCCTATATACTCTCGTGGGACTTGAAACAAAAACCCATCTTTTATATAAGGGTATAGGTAAGGGTTAATTTAACTATCATATATTTTTATTTGACATATAAGTAATAAGTGACCAAGTATTATTGAAATATCTCCAGCTGTTTGGAAGTTACAGACTTGTATGGGACTTTAAACAAAAACCCCGCCCCTGGCAAATGGGGGTGAGTAAGGGTTAAATTACCTATCCGCTGTTTGTTGTTGACATATTAGTAACATGTGACCAAGTGTAATGGTGATATCTTTAGCCGTTTGGATGTGATGCTGGAACATACACACATATATACACACACATATATACACACACATATATACACACACATATATACACACACATATATACACACATACATATATACACACACATATATACACACACATATATACACACACATATATACACACATACATATATACACACACATATATACACACATACATATATACACATACATACACACATATATACACACATACATATATACACACACATATATACACTCATACATACACACACATATACACACATACATATATACAACATACATATATACACACATACATATATACACACACATATATACACACATACATATATACACACACATACATATATACACACACATATATACACACATACATACATACATATATACACACATACATATATACACACATACATATATACACACATACATATATACACACACATATATACACACATACATATATACACACACATATATACACACATACATATATACACACACATACATATATACACACACATATATACACACATACATACATACATATATACACACATACATATATACACACATACATATATACACACACATATATACACACACACATATATACACACACATACATATATACACATACATATATACACACATACATATATACACACACATACATATATACACACACACATATACACACATACATACACACATATATACACACATACATACACACATATATATACACACATACATATATACACACACATATATACACACATACATATATACACACACACATATACACACATACATACACACATATATACACACATACATATATACACACATACATATATACACATACATACACACATATATATACACACATACATATATACACACACATATATACACACATACATACACACATATATACACACACAATTGAGTTATACAGGGTGGGCCATTTAAATGGATACACCTTAATAAAATGGGAATGGTTGGTGATAACTTCCTGTTTGTGGCACATTAGTATATGTGAGGTGGGGGGGACTTTTCAAGATGGGTGGTGACCATGGCGGCCATTTTGAATCCAACTTTTGTTTTTTTCAATAGGAAGAGGGTCATGTGACACATCAAACTTATTGGTTTTAACGTAACTTTATTCTTTCATGAGTTATTTACAAGTTTCTGACCACTTATAAAATGTGTTCAATGTGCTGGATTGTCAATGCAACCCTCTTCTCTATATACTGCTATATACTACTATATACACCGCAGGAGAAATGCCAGAACAGGCTTCCAGTATCCATATACACTGCTATATACTACTATATACACCGCAGGAGAAATGCCAGCACAGGCTTCCAGTATCCGTATACACTGCTATATACACCGCAGGAGAAATGCTAGCACAGGCTTCCAGTATCCGTATACACTGCTATATACTACTATATACACCGCAGGAGAAATGCTAGCACAGGCTTCCAGTATCTGTATACACTGCTATATACTACTATATACACCGCAGGAGAAATGCCAGCACAGGCTTCCAGTATCCGTATATACACTGCTATATACTACTATATACACCGCAGGAGAAATGCTAGCACAAGCTTCCAGTATCTGTATACACTGCTATATACTACTATATACACCGCAGGAGAAATTCTAGCACAGGCTTCCAGTATACACTGCTATATACTACTATATACACCGCAGGAGAAATGCTAGCACAGGCTTCCAGTATCCGTATACACTGCTATATACTACTATATACACCGCAGGAGAAATGCTAGCACAGGCTTCCAGTATCCGTATACACTGCTATATACTACTATATACACCGCAGGAGAAATGATAGCACAGGCTTCCAGTATCTGTATACACTGCTATATACTACTATATACACCGCAGGAGAAATGCTAGCACAGGCTTCCAGTATCCGTATACACTGCTATATACTACTATATACACCGCAGGAGAAATGCTAGCACAGGCCTCCAGTATCCGTATACACTGCTATATACTACTATATACACCACAGGAGAAATGCTAGCACAGGCTTCCAGTATCCGTATACACTGCTATATACTACTATATACACCGCAGGAGAAATGATAGCACAGGCTTCCAGTATCTGTATACACTGCTATATACTACTATATACACCGCAGGAGAAATGCTAGCACAGGCTTCCAGTATCCGTATACACTGCTATATACTACTATATACACCGCAGGAGAAATGCTAGCACAGGCCTCCAGTATCCGTATACACTGCTATATACTACTATATACACCACAGGAGAAATGCTAGCACAGGCCTCCAGTATCCGTATACACTGCTATATACTACTATATACACCGCAGGAGAAATTCCAGAACAGGCTTCCAGTATCCGTATACACTGCTATATACTACTATATACACTGCAGGAGAAATGCTAGCACAGGCTTCCTGTATCTGTATACACTGCTATATACTACTATATACACCGCAGGAGAAATGCTAGCACAGGCTTCCAGTATTCGTATACACTGCTATATACTACTATATACACCGCAGGAGAAATGCTAGCACAGGCTTCCAGTATCCGTATACACTGCTATATACTACTATATACACCGCAGGAGAAATGCTAGCACAGGCTTCCAGTGTCCGTATACACTGCTATATACTACTATATACACCGCAGGAGAAATGCTAGCACAGGCTTCCAGTATCCGTATACACTGCTATATACTACTATATACACCGCAGGAGAAATGCTAGCACAGGCTTCCAGTATCTGTATACACTGCTATATACTACTATATACACTGCAGGAGAAATGCTAGCACAGGCCTCCAGTATCCGTATACAAAGCCTGTGCTAGCATTTCTCCTGCGGTGTATATAGTAGTATATAGCAGTGTATACGGATACTGGAAGCCTGTGCTAGCATTTCACCTGCAGTGTACATAGTAGTATATAGCAGTGTATACGGATACCGGAAGCCTGTGATAGCATTTCTCCTGCGGTGTATATAGTAGTATATAGCAGTGTATACTGGAAGCCTGTGCTAGCATTTCTCCTGTGGTGTTTATAGTAGTATATAGCAGTGTATACAGATACTGGAAGCCTGTGCTAGCATTTCTCCTGCAGTGTATATAGTAGTATATAGCAGTGTATACGGATACTGGAAGCCTGTGCTAGCATTTCTCCTGCGGTGTATATAGTAGTATATAGCAGTGTATACGGATACTGGAAGCCTGTTCTGGCATTTCTCCTGCGGTGTATATAGTAGTATATAGCAGTGTATACGGATACTGGAAGCCTGTGCTAGCATTTCTCCTGCGGTGTATATAGCAGTATATAGAGAAGAGGGTTGCATTGACAATCCAACACAATGGGCAGTACATTGAACACATTTTATAAGAAAATCCCAATAAGTTTGATATGTCACATGACCCTCTTCCTATTGAAAAAACTAAAGTTGGATTCAAAATGGCTGACTTCAAAATGGCCGCCATGGTCACCACCCATCTTGAAAAGTCCCCCCCCCCCCCCCTCACATATACTAATGTGCCACAAACAGGAAGTTATCACCAACCACTCCCATTTTATTAAGGTGTATCCATAGAAATGGCCCACCCTGTATATATATATATATATATATATATATATAGATAGATAGATGGATACATCTCATTATACAGAGTGCCTATTATACACATTACTTTTCGCTGTAGACAGTTCGTATGTGTTTTTTTTCATGCTCTGGACTAACCGCTGTTAGTAAAAATACAAGAGGTTCAAGGGCATTTTACATGGGGTGATTGCTGGGTAAACGCTGTGGTTATTGCCCTAGGTAAATGATCCAGTGATCAGCTGATTAGTAGAATGTTGTTCCCGTTGGTTCTCCTCTTGGCTTTTCTTTGAACTTGCAACCATTCATGTGTTTTGCCAAAAAGGAAATCAGAGACTCCAGAGTAGTAATACTACCATCTAATGGTCGTCCCATTGAGTCCACAAAACGTATCTCAATGTTCTTTTCCTTCAGAGAATAATTTTAGTTTTGACCATCACAGTAACAGTAAATTCCACCTCGTTCATTCTATTATACTTCAGTGTTAGTCCAAAGAAAGGAAAAATAACCCCCAACAGGCCGATACAAAAGTCCTGATCTATGGGGTATTAAATCTGTCCTGACACAAATCTGGCAATGAGAAAGTTTCTCGTGGTGCCTTCACGGTAGAAACAAGCAGTCTACACTTTGCTCTTCACACAACCCACTGTCATTAACTTACCACAACTCCCTCTGTGTTTGTGTTACAGCTTGTTTTGGTGAGCGAGACCCTGCACCTGCCCAAATAAGCGAAACTCTTCAATGTGCAAGGTGCCCAAAGAAGACTACAACAACAACCCACCGCACAACAACCCACTCCACAACACATACAACGCACATTACTACTTTAAACACAACTACGCCTCACCCTACTACACACACAAACCACACATCTACACCCCATCCCACTACACACACAAACCACACATCTACACCCCATCCCACTACACACACAAACCACACATCTACACCCCATCCCACTACACACACAAACCACACATCTACACCCCATCCCACTACACACACAAACCACACATCTACACCCCATCCCACTACACACACAAACCACACATCTACACCCCATCCCACTACACACACAAACCACACATCTACACCCCATCCCACTACACACACAAACCACACATCTACACCCCATCCCACTACACACACAAACCACACATCTACACCCCATCCCACTACACACACAAACCACACATCTACACCCCATCCCACTACACACACAAACCACACATCTACACCCCATCCCACTACACACACAAACCACACAACCTACCCCCCTACCACGGTTCCTCCTTCTACAGAATACATAGTCAATGGCACAACAGGCATATGCTTGAGGATAACCGCATCCTTCAATATATCAATCAATGATACAACAAGGCGAGAGGTAAGTTACCCTACACCACTAACCATGTAGATAAACCATTTTATCAATATTTATCGTTTCACTATGGTTTGAATCTACAGGTAATGTTGTGCAGTGCATTTTGAAAGCTCGGGGAGGAGCATAACTTGAGGGGCTGCAGAGGTAGCAATTGCACCTAGACCTGGATGCCAAATAAGAAAACTCTTGGCTTGTAGTAATTGCCACACGGCAGCTGGGGGCCCTGGAACAAAATTTGTACCTGGGCCTTAAGTTACCCCTTAAGCTTAGTTGACTACACAGGAAATACCATATCAGATCATTGGCACATCCAACACATCCGAATATTAATGGTCTCGCTCATCCACCTTACGTGGGGAAAAAAAGGCTCAACTATAGCAGCAAGAATGGTAAACTATCCAGTTGGCTGGATGTACAGTATGAACCTGTAAACAGAAATAGATGATATTCACAGCTGTGAATGCAGCTCTGAAGGTCACGGGAATATGGGATCCAAAGTAATCCAACTATGTAATTGCTGCCCACCTAATAATTGTGCAATTCTCCCTGTTCAGATTGTGATCCCACCAGCCCCGAAAACAAAGGCGTCTGGAAACTGCTTTGCCGAAAAAGCCTGGCTGACCCTGACTTTTCCACATGGACAACTTACGGTCACATTCATACAGGTATAGAAGATATACAGGCCATCAGCAGGTTATAGGGTGGGTGCCGAAAATAGGATGCGTATCTCACGTGATCACTGCCTGGGGGATAGCGATTATTCAACAAAGAAAGGTGAACCTGGTGCAGATATTTTGCTCATAAGGATGTTTTGTTCTTTATTTCCAAAGGATACAAAAAACAACGAATTCTTCCTGGGAGAAGTTAATATAACTCTGATGAACACAGGTAACACATATATCCATGAGGCACCAAAATGGCATGTACTTATCCTGCCCATGTTCTGGCCTGTATGATCATGTAATAATAATCCTGCCCATGTTCTTGTGTGTATAGTCATGTAATAATAATCCTGCCCATGTTCTGGTGTGTATAGTCATGTAATAATCCTGCCCATGTTGTGGTGTGTATAGTCATGTAATAATAATCCTGCCCATGTTCTGGTGTGTATAGTCATGTAATAATCCTGCCCATGTTCTGGTGTGTATAGTCATGTAATAATAATCCTGCCCATGTTCTGGTGTGTATAGTCATGTAATAATCCTGCCCATGTTCTGGTGTGTATCGTCATGTAATAATCCTGCCCATGTTCTGGTGTGTATAGTCATGTAATAATCCTGCCCATGTTCTGGTGTGTATAGTCATGTAATAATAATCCTGCCCATGTTCTGGTGTGTATAGTCATGTAATAATCCTGCCCATGTTCTGGTGTGTATAGTCATGTAATAATCCTGCCCATGTTCTGGTGTGTATAGTCATGTAATAATAATCCTGCCCATGTTCTGGTGTGTATAGTCATGTAATAATAATCCTGCCCATGTTCTGGTGTGTATAGTCATGTAATAATCCTGCCCATGTTCTGGTGTGTATAGTCATGTAATAATCCTGCCCATGTTCTGGTGTATATCGTCATGTAATAATCCTGCCCATGTTCTGGTGTGTATAGTCATGTAATAATCCTGCCCATGTTCTGGTGTATATCGTCATGTAATAATCCTGCCCATGTTCTTGTGTGTATTGTCATGTAATAATCCTGCCCATGTTCTGGCCTGTATGATCATGTAATAATAATCCTGCCCATGTTCTTGTGTGTATAGTCATGTAATAATAATCCTGCCCATGTTCTGGTGTGTATAGTCATGTAATAATAATCCTGCCCATGTTCTGGTGTGTATAGTCATGTAATAATCCTGCCCATGTTCTGGTGTGTATCGTCATGTAATAATCCTGCCCATGTTCTGGTGTGTATCGTCATGTAATAATCCTGCCCATGTTCTGGTGTGTATCGTCATGTAATAATCCTGCCCATGTTCTGGTGTGTATAGTCATGTAATAATAATCCTGCCCATGTTCTGGTGTGTATAGTCATGTAATAATAATCCTGCCCATGTTCTGGTGTGTATAGTCATGTAATAATCCTGCCCATGTTCTGGTGTGTATCGTCATGTAATAATCCTGCCCATGTTCTGGTGTGTATAGTCATGTAATAATAATCCTGCCCATGTTCTGGTGTGTATAGTCATGTAATAATCCTGCCCATGTTGTGGTGTGTATAGTCATGTAATAATAATCCTGCCCATGTTCTGGTGTGTATAGTCATGTAATAATCCTGCCCATGTTCTGGTGTGTATCGTCATGTAATAATCCTGCCCATGTTCTGGTGTGTATAGTCATGTAATAATCCTGCCCATGTTCTGGTGTGTATAGTCATGTAATAATAATCCTGCCCATGTTCTGGTGTGTATCGTCATGTAATAATCCTGCCCATGTTCTGGTGTGTATAGTCATGTAATAATCCTGCCCATGTTCTGGTGTGTATAGTCATGTAATAATCCTGCCCATGTTCTGGTGTGTATCGTCATGTAATAATCCTGCCCATGTTCTGGTGTGTATAGTCATGTAATAATCCTGCCCATGTTCTGGTGTGTATAGTCATGTAATAATAATCCTGCCCATGTTCTGGTGTGTATAGTCATGTAATAATCCTGCCCATGTTCTGGTGTGTATAGTCATGTAATAATCCTGCCCATGTTCTGGTGTGTATCGTCATGTAATAATCCTGCCCATGTTCTTGTGTGTATAGTCATGTAATAATAATCCTGCCCATGTTCTGGTGTGTATAGTCATGTAATAATCCTGCCCATGTTCTGGTGTATATCGTCATGTAATAATCCTGCCCATGTTCTGGTGTGTATTGTCATGTAATAATCCTGCCCATGTTCTGGTGTGTATAGTCATGTAATAATCCTGCCCATGTTCTGGTGTGTATAGTCATGTAATAATCCTGCCCATGTTCTGGTGTGTATAGTCATGTAATAATCCTGCCCATGTTCTGGTGTGTATAGTCATGTAATAATAATCCTGCCCATGTTCTGGTGTGTATCGTCATGTAATAATCCTGCCCATGTTCTGGTGTGTATCGTCATGTAATAATCCTGCCCATGTTCTGGTGTGTATTGTCATGTAATAATCCTGCCCATGTTCTGGTGTGTATAGTCATGTAATAATCCTGCCCATGTTCTGGTGTATATCGTCATGTAATAATCCTGCCCATGTTCTGGTGTGTATTGTCATGTAATAATCCTGCCCATGTTCTGGTGTGTATTGTCATGTAATAATCCTGCCCATGTTCTGGCCTGTATGATCATGTAATAATAATCCTGCCCATGTTCTTGTGTGTATAGTCATGTAATAATCCTGCCCATGTTCTTGTGTGTATAGTCATGTAATAATAATCCTGCCCATGTTCTGGTGTGTATCGTCATGTAATAATCCTGCCCATGTTCTGGTGTGTATCGTCATGTAATAATCCTGCCCATGTTCTGGTGTGTATAGTCATGTAATAATAATCCTGCCCATGTTCTGGTGTGTATAGTCATGTAATAATAATCCTGCCCATGTTCTGGTGTGTATAGTCATGTAATAATAATCCTGCCCATGTTCTGGTGTGTATAGTCATGTAATAATCCTGCCCATGTTCTGGTGTGTATCGTCATGTAATAATCCTGCCCATGTTCTGGTGTGTATCGTCATGTAATAATCCTGCCCATGTTCTGGTGTGTATCGTCATGTAATAATCCTGCCCATGTTCTGGTGTGTATAGTCATGTAATAATAATCCTGCCCATGTTCTGGTGTGTATAGTCATGTAATAATCCTGCCCATGTTCTGGTGTGTATCGTCATGTAATAATCCTGCCCATGTTCTGGTGTGTATAGTCATGTAATAATCCTGCCCATGTTCTGGTGTGTATAGTCATGTAATAATAATCCTGCCCATGTTCTGGTGTGTATAGTCATGTAATAATCCTGCCCATGTTCTGGTGTGTATAGTCATGTAATAATCCTGCCCATGTTCTGGTGTGTATCGTCATGTAATAATCCTGCCCATGTTCTGGTGTGTATAGTCATGTAATAATCCTGCCCATGTTCTGGTGTGTATCGTCATGTAATAATCCTGCCCATGTTCTGGTGTGTATCGTCATGTAATAATCCTGCCCATGTTCTGGTGTGTATCGTCATGTAATAATCCTGCCCATGTTCTGGTGTGTATAGTCATGTAATAATCCTGCCCATGTTCTGGTGTGTATCGTCATGTAATAACCTTACCCATGTTGTGGGTTGTATTGTCATGTGATAAGCTAACCCATGTTCTGACCTGTACCGCCATGTAATATTCTTGTCATGTTTTGGGACATTTTGACACTGGGTTGGATTTTACAGGATCGGAGAAGTTTGATAACGCCAGCCTAAAGGACATGGTCACTCCTCTTAAACATTCCTTCTCTTGTGACAAAGTAGACATTCAAGTGACCTCAAAAGTGAGCTTTTCAGTCATGAACGTCAAGGCTCAAGCCTTTCAACTAGATAACGGAAACTACGGACCAGGTGAGCTTTGGTAAAAATATACAAAGTATTCCCAACAAGGACAGATGCATGATGGAGAATCTTTGACATCCCTTGTGGAGTCTCCAGATTGGTTTTATTCCCACTCCATTTCAACTCGCTCCCACACTCTCTATAATGGGGAAACCTCATTCCAATGTTGACTTCGGTATCCATAGTTCTTGTAGAGAAATCTTTACCAGCTTGGAACACTATAAAATGTTTTGTTGTGTTTGTATCTCTGCAGAGATTAAATGTTCCAAAGGATCGCCCAACATGACGGTCGCGATTGTGGTCGGAGTCATCCTGGTGGTGTTGATTTTGATTGTCGTCATTGCTTACTTTGTTGCCCGCCGGCGGAGTCAAAGTGGTTACCAACCACTTTGAGATGTACCGGGAAACAAGACGAAATGTCCCAGTTCCGATAGTTATTAAACACATCTCTTCTGTTCTAAGACCAGGCGTCAGTGTATGTACAATATGGTGAATAATAAGTAAGTGATATACGGTATGTCCCATCTACCAACACGATGAACGAATGATCAAGTCTTTCTGGGTGGAATAGTGATAACTCCCCCCACCCCTCCTCCCGCAATGCAGGCTGATAACAAAACAATTCAAGAATCAGAATGGGGGGGGGGGGGGGGACTATATTCCTGGGGGTCACTAAGGCAGGGAACAATCTGTCACCATTTCCTGTAAATACGACACCTTATCTTTATCGGCATGTGAATCGTGTGCCCTCTTTCCTCTTTAGTGTGACTGAAATTCTGTAAATGCCTCGCTCAGCAGTTAGGTATAAAGCCGACCCTTGCACTTCCTCAATGGAATCACATGTGGCGGATTTCACAAGAGGGATTACACAACAAAGTTGAGGGATTGTGTAGACGGGGAAAAGAATGGTGCCAAATACACACAATGAACGCTGAGGTATACAAGTTGTTTCAATGCTCTGTGTGCTGTTGGTAAATGAAAACTTGTGACTTAACCCCAAGAGCAATGTTTTTTCCAAACTGTGTGTCTTCAGCTGTTACAAAATTACAACTTGAAGCATGCTGGAAGTAGTAGTTTTGCAATGGATGGAGACACACTATTACGAAAACACTGCCCTAGAGGACATTTTTCGACCACAGTATTCACAGGCGAAAAATCCCATTTATGTTGCCAAAAATCGCAATGTAACAGATCGTGAATTTCCACATACAACAGTGGATACACAGCAAAACTAAGAATCTACTGGTAACCACTATACAGCAGTGTTTCCCAAACAGGATGCCTCCAGCTGTTGCAAAACTACAACTCCCAGCATGGCTGACTGGGCATGCTCGAAGTTGTAGTTCTGAAAGAGCTGGAGGCATCCAGGTTGGTAAACACCGATCGATGTGTACGATGACCTCTCAACTTTCTGTTTACTCTGGATGTCGGAGGAGAGTACAATCGGGCAAGTGTCCACATGCAGAATACATGTTGGCATACTGGGAGTTGTAGTTTTGCAAATGTAAGGAGCACCCTGTTTGGGTTTGGGTCAGTCTCCACAAGAAGAAACACTGACTCTCTCAGAGCTACATCAAAGGGCTTTCATGCATGCTAACCAACACCCTGCTCTGTACGGAACAGCTGACTACTCCATTTAGAGGAAATGCATGTCTCAAGGAACTTTTAGACATCATTATTGACTTCTAGAGTAAACAGAAGAATGCAGCAGCACACTGCCAGCACAAGGATATAGGTAAAACACGAACATGCAGATAAAACATGGAGAGCTATACAGCTATGGTGTAATAGATGCAAATGTGAAACTATGAGATAGTGAGGCACTTAGCTCGCAAATTTGTCTCCGCCGGCGGTCAAATAGCTTGGACCGTCCCACCGCGATAAGGTGGCTGTCAGGATCCGGACTGGTATGCAGCAAGGACACTGGTGGTGGATCCTCTGTGTCAGTGGGGTGATGGTGTGGGCCGTACCAGGGGAACGGAGTCTAAGGGGTTACTGGTTTTCACCAGAACCCGCCGCAACGCGGGATGGACTTGCAGCGGCAGGTAACCCCAAGGTCGTTCCACCCGATAGCGACTCAACCCCAGCTGACAGCTGAGACAGGCGCGGTACACAGGGACAAGGCAAGAGCAAGGTCGGACGTAGCAGAAGGTCAGGGCAGGCAGCAAGAGTCGTAGTCAGGGGCAACAGCAGGAGGTCTGGGTACACAGGCTTGGGAACACACTAAACGCTTTCACAGGGCACATGGCAACAAGATCCGGCAAGGACAGGAAGGGGAAGTGGGTTTATATACACATAGCGCAGGTGTAGGTACTGATTAGGCCAGGCACCAATTAATGGTGCACTGGCCCTTTAAATTTCAGAGAGCCGGCGCGCGCGCCCTAGAGAGCGGGGCCGCGCGCGACGGGACAGAACAGCAAGAGGACGGGGCAGGTGAGGAGATTGGGATGCGACCCCGCCGTTGACACCAGTGCAGCGCTCCCGGTCAGCGGGTCTGACCGGGGCGCTGCACAGAGAAGAACGCCGCGAGCGCTCCGGGGAGGAGCAGGGACCCGGAGCGCTCGGCGTAACAGTGGCCTCATTGGGACGGACCCTACACTGTAAATATGCCTCTGTGTGAACAGTTCAGTAAGCATGGCAGGATCTGGAACATCCAAGACACCTTATATATACACCTGATAGAGGTGGGTGGGGTGCAAGGCCAACATGGAGGTAGCCACTCCCCCATATGTGTAATACAGACAAAGAATAAGTCAGCCAGCACTTTAGTTGATACCAAACTATTATATGGACCTGGCCTGCAGGTGCACGCTACTAGGCTAAATATACAGCAACAGAAGAATACAGCAGCACACTGCCAGCACAAGGATATAGGTGAAACATGAACATGCAGATAAAACATGGAGAGCTATACAGCTATGGTGTAATAGATGCAAAACGGTCGGACGGTCCAAGCTATTTGACCGCCGGCGGAGACAAATTTGCGAGCTAAGTGCCTCACTATCTCATAGTTTCACCATCTGTTGTCACAGACAGATTGGTAAATCAGGAGCATTGTTCTACCACCTGGAGTGCAACTAATTCACGTAAAGTAAGCCCCCAACAGGCGCCATACATATAGAGACATCCTACCGTGCAGCTAGGGGAGGATACATCTGAACATTTAGAACGGAATGGGGGAACGCTACGCTTTATATTCTGTATGGACTCTTGGCCAAAAAGTTATATGTGAAATCAGAGGCAAAGAGAGTCGATATCCATTCACTTACACATACAGGTGCATGTGACCTAATGATATTCAGCTTTGTATAATGGGAACTCAAATTCTTAGAGAGGTAATCCAGTGCCAGGCAGCTATTTACCCTCCTCTCTACATTGAGAACTATTTATGTATATGTTACTGGGGCTGGAGTGACACAATCTGCAGCAGCAGGCCCCTTTTCTATGTGTCACTTGGCCTGGGGCCCTTTCTGACAGCTGTTTTGCCAGTACTGCCCATACTGGAACCAAAGCTTCCAACACTTCTGATGACTGTTCCAATGTCACACCCACATTCTTTTGTGTCAGGAAAAACTTCCAATAGTTTGTAGAAAATAGTCTAAAAGGCAGAGTAAACTGAATCTGTAGATGAAAAGGTACGTGGAGACCACATGATTTCAGAAGGACAGGACTTGCCTCTGGACTATTTCACTGTATGCACAAAAACACAGGAGAGTGCTAAAAAGTATGCTGCTCCGGTGCGCACAATTTGTGGTGAAATTGGTTTATTACCATGACTGTGCTGTCTATACTGTTTCATTATGAGACACCAATTGCAAATTACTGTAGGCTTCATAAAAACCCTGACAAAATTGTATTTTTTTTAATGTTCAAGAGGATGTTTGCAAGTGTTGCAAGCTGATGATAACTACAATAGTGGCCAGTGAAACAGGAACAAGATTTTTTGACGCTGCTATTTTTATGCTGTTGACTAATTTTAAGTAAATGAGCCTCTACATCTGAAAGGTTACATAGACATTAAAGGGGTACTCCACCCCCAGACTTCATATCCAAAGAATAGGGGATAAAAGGTCTGATCGTGGGGGGTCCCACAGCTGGGACCCCAGCGATCTCCCTGCAGCACTCGCCATTCGTTTAGAACATTGGCTGTGGCCTCAGAGGCCCCTCCCATAGACTTGCATTGAGAGGGAGGGCGTGACGTCACAAGGGGGTGGGGGGGCGTGTCCTTGACCTCATGAGCCTCCCCTGCTGCAACGTTAGTCAAAGTTAGCTATGTGCACCAGATGACTCGGGTGCCACAGCAGAGATGCGATAAGACATCTTATCCCCTATCCTTTGGATAGAGGATAAGATGTCTAGGGGCGGAGTACCCCTTTAAGGATACTCCCTCATTACACTACACCCAAATAACAGTACACATAAGCAACATCACAATGCAGAGGAGACGCGTACATACAAGGGCCTGTGGATCATACAGTCAGCCACAGGATGGGTCCCAGTACCAGGCAGTTTACAACCACACAGGGTCCTAACTTTCTAAAACCAGCACATAAGAGGAGTTCACCTGAGCCACATTGTACTTTTCTTCTCGACTGTGTACATATATGTGTTGTGCATTCCTATAACATAAGGGGAAAAACAAACAATCTACATCTAATCTTCATGATTGGTAAAAGGCCTATTTCTCCTTTGTCCTCAAGCAACACAGATGGAATATGCTGACCCCAGACTCAACCCTAGGACTGTCCACCTAGCATTATAAATTAAGAAATTAACATAAATGTAAAGCTGGCAGTTGGCAGTCGCAAGCGTGCAGCGCATCCTGCTGCTTACCTCAGCAGAGCCGTACGCCCTTGGCTCCTCCTCCCCGATTTAGACTCCTGACATCTTCCTCTGTACGGTCACAGGTGGGGACAGTTTCTCGTGCATACCATAGGGGCTGTACACGTGCTGTTTCTAAACGGGTCCGTGTGCATTCCTGATTCCTGTCCTCCTCCAATCCCTGCCAGGCACCACCTATACAAGAGCTCTGCTCCCTTCCTGTGGTGCCAGAGCAATAGTTTGTCTACAGCCAAGGTGCCTGATCTGTTCCTGTCCTGAGTAACTGTGTTTGACCTAGGATTGTTACCCGAATCTGCCTCAGTCTGATCCTGCTTGTACCTTCCCGATTCTTCAGTGCATGACTTGGACTGTCGACCACAAGTCTGTATACTAAGCTAGCTAAACACCACCTGGCTGCTTCTGAGCTTCTTGAGCTCTGCTACTAACAAAAAATCACCTCTGCTACATTGGACTCTTTTCTGCACTATACCATCCACAGCATCAGCTCCTCCTTCCTGGCTGTATCCCTGGTGCTTGACCCTGAGGCGTTCTGGCCTGCCAGGCCAGCTGCAACTCAACCAGGACCACTCTTGTGTTAGCGACATGGTATCTCCCCTGCAGCTGAAGTCCAGCTTCTGCTTCTAAGAGCGGGATAAAGGGTGAAAAACAGGGAAATACTTAAGACTTTGCTCCTCAGTTTGGCCCAAAGCAAAATCGGTAAGTGGCACAGTGAGTCCATGTCCATTGGGGCATTACAATAATTAATTGGTGGCCTTGTTAGATTCCTCTTCCACAGCTCACATTTTAGTTGGTCCTTATTCCACCAAAAGGAGTGTTGCTGACTTGTTAACTTTTGCTTTTTCTTTATTTTGGATTTTCTTGACTTCCATCTTTTCCTGATTAGCCTTGTGAAGTCCTGACTGCACCATTATTTCTGGGCTTCCCTGGCCAGACTACTGACCAACCAGATCTATGCCATATAGTATGAGTAGGTGAGTCTCTGGTCATTGGTATCCAGTTCTTATGGAGCTTGGTTTTTTAAGCTTACAAATCTCCAAATCGTTCATGATGTGAGGTACTTAAAGGGTTATTCCAGGATTGTTTTTTTTTGGGCGGTGCTACAGGGGCTGTAAAGTTAGTGTAGTTCATAATATAGTGTCTGTACCTGTGTGTGACGGTTGTCTCACATTTCTTCTGTGATTATTGCCCCAATATTTATTTTTAACAGAATACAAAATTACTCATGTCTGGGGATTTCCCAGGTTGCAGTGTGTCGAGACCTGAGATCACTAGTCAGGTGATCAGAGGGAGCCTGTGCTGCTTTAATTTTGCAACAGCTGTAGGCCCCCTGAGTAGAAAACAGTTTTTTGCTGATGTGGGGGAAGAAGGATACTGATCTCAAACTTTCAAGCATGGAACTGTGGGATGTGTAGTTTAGAGAACAAAATCAAACAGGAAATACTCAGTTCTGTAAAGTCACCTTATGGTGGATAACCCCTTTAATGATGTCCTGCTTACAAGCATTCTCCAAGAAAGTTTTATGGGTTTATCCTCAGACACTTACATTTTACCACCAGAAAGATCATGTCCATGGGCTGACTGGTCACTCATTAAGAACTGCAGATTGTGAAGATCTTCACACTCAATCTCACTTCAGCCACAGATATTGGGGAAGATTTATCAAAACCTGTCCATAAAAAAAGTTGCCCATAGCAACCAATCAGCTCACTTTCATTTTTACCTAATTTAAAATGAAAGAAGCAATTTGATTGGTTGCAATGGGCAATTTTTCCTCTGGACAGGTTTTGATAAATCTCCCCCATTGTGTCTTGGGCAAATAGCTACTTTAGAGATACCCATCAGGAAATACTCAGATCCTGGTCAGAATCTCTTCTAGCTTCTGGTTTGTATAAAGGCTGAGCTACCATACTTGAGCAGGCCTTCTTGATGGCTGAATTAGAAGAGCTCCACAAAGAGAAGACATTCATCGAAAGAACCAAGTAGTAATTTCTACTTACAGTGGGGCAAAAAAGTATTTAGTCAGCCACCAATTGTGCAAGTTCTCCCCACTTCAAAAGATGAGAGAGAACTGTAATTTTCATCATAGGTTATAACCTCAACTATGAGAGACAGAATGAGAAAAAAAAGAAATTGCCTAACAATTTTTGGTGGTCTACTCCAGCATGTTATTGTAAAAAATTAAACATTTTTCCACTAACATGCTGGTGTTGCCCCATACTTTTCATTTTTCAGTACGGAAATACTCCATATGTGGACGTAAGGTGCTCTGTGGGCGCACAACAAGGCTCAGGAGTGAGCACCACGTACGTTTGAGGTGATTTGCACAGGGGTGGCTGATCGTTACAGCGGTTCCGACATAAATGCAAAAACAAAAAAAACAAACACCCACATGTGACCCCAGTTTGGAAACTACACCGCTCATGGAACGTAACAAGGGGTATAGTGAGCCTTAACACCCTACAGGTGTTTGAAGAATTTTCGGTAAAGTTGGATGTGAAAAAAAAAAAATGAAAAATTTTAATTTTAATGACATTTTTATTTATTTTTTATGAAAATTTTTAATTTTTTTCACTAAAATGCTGGTATTACCCAAATTTTTCATTTTCACAAGGGGTAAAAGCTGTCACGCCCCCTCCCAAAGACTTGCACTGAGGGGCGGGTTTGACGTCACACGGGGGCGGAGTCGTGATGTCACGATCTTCCGTCCCGGTGGTCGAGATGGACTCAGCCTGAGGACCTCCAGCGGTTCCGGAAGCCGCTACAGGTGGGTGCTGCATGGTAGATGCAGGGGGTCCCCAGCAGCGGGACCCCGGCGATCTGACATCTTATTCCCTATCCTTTGGATAAGGGATAAGATGTCTAGGGGCGGAGCACCCCTTTAAGGGGTTAAAGAAGAAGTTACAGGTCTGTGAGAGCCAGAAATCTTGCTTGTTTGTAGGTGACCAAATACTTATTTTCCACCATAATTTGCAAATAAATTCTTTAACAATCAGACAATGTGATTTTATGGATTTTTTCTCATTCTGTCTCTCATAGTTGAGGTTATAACCCAGTGTTTCCCAACCTTTTTCGGGTCGGGGCACACCTCGGAAAAAATTTTTTCCTCGGGGCACCGCTACCGAGGTTGACAAGCAAGAAAAAAAAAAAAGGAAAAACCAATAAAAAATGCAATGCACTATATCTATTTATGTAGTTTAAAGTGCTGCTTTATACAGCAACTCACCAATGACGTCTTCTCTAATTTGCATTGTTGCCTTCTCTTCTCCATCTGGTCTGGGCCATCATCACGATTTCTTCCACACACAATTCTTCACCTTTAAACCTGCAAAACAAATCTATTAGGCGCCAAACTTTTTTTTCTTTTTTTTTTTACATGGGTGACAGAGGGGTGTAGAAGAGTGGATATGGGTGACAGAGGGGTGGACATGGGTGACAGAAGGGTTTAGAGGAGTGTACATGGGTGACAGAGGGGTGGACATGGGTGACAGAGGGGTTTAGAGGGGTGTAGAGGAGCGTACATGGGTGACGGAGGGGTGTAGAGGAGCGTTCAGAGAGGTGTAGAGGAGCGTATATGGGTGACAGGGGTATAGAGGAGCATACATGGGTGACAGGGGTGTAGAGGAGTGTCCATGGGTGACAGATGGATGTACATGGGTGACAGAGGGGTGTAGAGGAGTGTACATGGGTGACAGAGGGATGTACATGGGTGACAGAGGGGTGTAGAGGAGTGTACATGGGTGACAGATGAGTGTGCATGGGTGACAGAGGGGTGTAGAGGAGTGTACATGGGTGACAGAGGGGTATAGAGGACTGTACATGAGTGACAGAGGGGTATAGAGGAGTGTACATGGGTGACAGGGGTGTAGAGGAGCATACATGGGTGAAAGGGGTGTAGAGGAATGTACAAAGGGGTGTATAGGAGCGTACATGGGTGACAGGGGTGTAGAGGAGTGTACATGGGTGACAGAGGGGTGTACATGGGTGACAGAGGGGTATAGAGGAGTGTACATGGGTGACAGAGGGGTGTAGAGGAGCATACATGGGTGAAAGGGGTGTAGAGGAGCGTACATGGGTGAAAGGGGTGTAGAGGAGCGTACATGGGTGACAGGGGTGTAGAGGAGTGGACAGATGGGTGTAGAGGAGTGTACATGGGTGACAGATGGGTGTACATGGGTGACAGAGGGGTGTAGAGGAGTGTACATGGGTGACAGATGGGTGTACATGGGTGACAGAGGGGGTGTACATGGGTGACAGGGGTGTTGAGGAGTGTACAGAGTGGTGTTGAGGAGTGTACAAAGGGGTGTAGAGTAGTGTACATGTGTGACAAATGGGTGTAGAGGAGTGTACATGGGTGACAGAGGGGTATAGAGGAGTGTACATGGGTGACAGAGGGTGTAGAGGAGCATACATGGGTGAAAGGGGTGTAGAGGAATGTACAAAGGGGTGTATAGGAGCGTAGATGGGTGACAGGGGTGTAGAGGAGTGGACAGATGGGTGTAGAGGAGTGTACATGAGTGACAGAGGGGTGTAGAGGAGTGTACATGAGTGACAGAGGGGTGTAGAGGAGTGTACATGGGTGACAGGGGTGTAGAGGAGCATACATGGGTGAAAGGGGTGTAGAGGAGCATACATGGGTGACAGGGCTGTAGAGGAGTGTACAGAGTGGTGTTGAGGAGTGTACAAAGGGGTGTAGAGTAGTGTACATGTGTGACAAATGGGTGTAGAGGAGTGTACATGGGTGACAGGGGTATAGAGGAGTGTACATGGGTGACAGAGGGTGTAGAGGAGCATACATGGGTGAAAGGGGTGTAGAGGAATGTACAAAGGGGTGTATAGGATCGTAGATGGGTTACAGGGGTGTAGAGGAGTGGACAGATGGGTGTAAAGGAGTGTACATGAGTGACAGAGGGGTGTAGAGGAGTGTACATGAGTGACAGAGGGGTGTACATGGGTGACAGAGGGGTGTAGAGGAGTGTACATGGGTGACAGAGGGGTATAGAGGAGTGTACATGGGTGACAGAGGGGTGTAGAGGAGTGTACATGGGTGACAGAGGGGTGTAGAGGAGTGTACATGTGTGACAGATGGGTGTAGAGGAGTGTACATGGGTGACAGGGGTATAGAGGAGTGTACATGGGTGACAGGGGTATAGAGGAGTGTACATGGGTGACGGGTATAGAGGAGTGTACATGAGTGACAGAGGGGTATAGAGGAGTGTATATGGGTGACAGGGGTGTAGAGGAGTGTACATGGGTGAAAAAGGGGTATAGAGGAGTGTACATGGGTGACAGAGGGGAATAGAGGAGTGTACATGGGTGACAGAGGGGTGCAGAAGAGTGTACATGGGTGACAGGGATGTAGAGGAGCATACATGGGTGAAAGGGGTGTAGAGGAGCGTACATGGGTGACAGGGGTGTAGAGGAGTGGACAGAGTGGTGTTGAGGAGTGTACAAAGGGTGACAGGGGTGTAGAGGTGTGGACAGATGGGTGTAGAGGAGTGTACATGGGTGACAGATGGGTGTACATGGGTGACAGAGGGGTGTAGAGGAGTGTACATGGGTGACAAAGGGGTGTAGTTGAGTGTACATGGGTGACAAAGGGGTGTTGAGAAGTGTACATGGGTGACAGATGGGTGTACATGGGTGACAGAGGGGTGTAGAGGAGTGTACATGGGTGACAGAGGGGTGTAGAGAAGTGTACATGGGTGACAGAGGGGTGTAGAGAAGTGTACATGGATGACAGAGGGCTGTAGAGAAGTGTACATGGGTGAGAGAGGGGTGTAGAGGAGTGTACAGAGGGGTGTAGGGAGGTGTACAAGGGTGATAGATGGGTGTAGAAGAGTGAACATGGGTGACGGGGGCATAGGGGTGACAGAGGGGTGGACAGGGGGTGGACATGGGTGACAGGAGGGTGGACAGGGGGTCAGAGGGGTGGACAAGGGGGTAAAAGAGGGACAGGAGTGACAGAGGGGTGGACTGGGGTAACAAAGGGACAGATGGGTGAACAGGAGGGTGGACATGGGTGACAGAGTAGACAACGGGGGTAGACAGGGGGGTAAACATGAGTGACAGGGGAGTGGACAAGGCAGACGTGGATGACAGGAGGGTGGACATGGGTGAGGGGGGGGGTGGACATGGGTGACGGGGATGATAGGTGGGGGGACATGTGTTAGTGCGGGTGGACATGAGTGATGGGGGGTGGACATGGGTGACAGGAAGGTGAACATGGGTGACAGGGAAGGGTGGACATGGGTGACAGGGAAGGGTGGACATGGGTGACAGGGAAGGGTGGACATGGGTGACAAGGATGTGGTCAGAGGGGTGGACAATGGAGGGTGAACATGGGTGACAGGGATGGGCAGGGGTGACAGAGGGTTGGATGGGGGTGGACATGGATGACAGGAGAGTGGACATGGGAGACAGGGGGTCAGAGGGATGAACAAGGGTGACAAAGGGACAGATGGGTGAACAGGAGGGTGGACATGAGTGACAGGGTGGACTACGGGGGTAGACGGGGGGGGGTAAACATGAGTGACAGGGTTGGACAGGGGAGTGGACAAGGCAGACATGGATGACAGGAGGGTGGACATGGGTGAGAGGGGAGGTGGACATGGGTGACGGGGATGACAGGTGGGGGTGGACATGGGTGACGGGGATGACAGGTGGGGGGACATGTGTGAGAGGGGGTGGACATGAGTGACGGGGAGGGTGGACATGAGTGACAGGGAGGGTGGACATGGGTGACAGGGAGGGTGGACATGAGTGAGAGGGGGTGGACATGAGTGACGGGGAGGGTGGACATGAGTGACAGGGAGGGTGGACATGGGTGACAGGGGGGGTGGACATGGGTGACAGGGGGGTGGACATGGGTGACAGGGGGGGTGGACATGGGTGACAGGGGGGGTGGACATGGGTGACAGGGGGTCAGAGGGGTGGACATGGGGGTAAAAGAGGGACAGGAGTGACAGAGAGGGGTGGACTGGGGTGACAAAGGGACAGATGGGTGAACAGGAGGGTGGACATGGGTGACAGGGTAGACTACGGGGGTAGACGGGGTAAACATGAGTGACAGAGATGGACAGGGGGGTGGACAAGGCAGACATGGATGACGGGGGGGGGGGTGACAGGGGTAGGCAGACATGGCTGACAGGGGGGGGGGGGGACAGAGGGTGGACCTGGGTGACGGGGGGGGGGGTTTAGACAGGGTTGAGAAGGTGAACAGTGGGGTGGAAAGGGTACGGTACCTTAAGCAAGCCGGCCCGCGCAGCTTGCAGTTCCACAGCAGGCACGGGAGTCCGGCGCAGGTGCAGCTCGTTCATCTACATGGGTGACGGGGGGTGTGGACATGAGTGACGGGGAGGGTGGACATGGGTGACAGGGGGAGGGTGGACATGGGTGACAGGGGGAGGGTGGACATGGGTGACAGGGGGAGGGTGGACATGGGTGACGGGGAGGGTGGACATGGGATACAGGGGGAGGGTGGACATGGGTGACAGGGGGAGGGTGGACATGGGTGACAGGGGGAGGGTGGACATGGGTGACAGGGGGAGGGTGGACATGGGTGACAGGGGGAGGGTGGACATGGGTGACTGGGTGGCATTACATGGGTGACTGGGTGGCATTACATGGGTGACTGGGTGGCATTACATGGGTGACTGGGTGGCATTACATGGGTGACTGGGTGGGATTACATGGGTGACTGGGTGGGATTACATGGGTGACTGGGTGGGATTACATGGGTGACAGGGGGGGGGGGGAAGGGTGATAGAGATGGACAGGGAGGTGGACAAGGCGGACATGGCTGACGGGGGGGGGGTGACAGGGGTAGGCAGACATGGCTGACAGGGGGGGGGGGGGACAGAGGGTGGACCTGGGTGACGGGGGGGGGGGTTTAGACAGGGTTGAGAAGGTGAACAGTGGGGTGGAAAGGGTACGGTACCTTAAGCAAGCCGGCCCGCGCAGCTTGCAGTTCCACAGCAGGCACGGGAGTCCGGCGCAGGTGCAGCTCGTTCATCTAACTTTTGGAAGCTGTCAGACATCAGGCTGTTTTCTAACAGTTTGGACATTAACCCCTTAAGGACGAGCGTCGTAAATGTACAGCGCTGCTAAGAAGTACTTAGCGCACAGCGCCGTACATTTACGGCGCAGCTTTCCTGGATCACCGTGTCTCCACACCGTGTCTCCAGCATATCGCCCAGGGGGGGTCCCGAGACCCCCACATGCCGGCGATCTGCGCAAATCGTCAGTCAATTCAGACCGGCGATCTGCGCTATTCCGGGCCAAATCGGGTCTCTGGTGACCCGGAAAAAAAGGGTGAATGGGGCTGTCCGAGACAGCCCCATTCACCGATACCCAGCAGGAGTGAGGTGGCACGGGTGCCGCCTCACCATCACATGATTGATCAGTCGGAACGACCGATCAATCACGGACCTGCTGGGCGGTGATCGGGATGGCGATCGGAGCGGAGATCAGCGCCGGCGGGGGTCTCCTACCTTGGCCTGGTCCGGCAGGGGTCCCCTCAGGATTGGTGGCGGCAACAGGAGCAGCAGGATCGGTCCCTCGGCAGGATACAGCACGGCGGTCCCGGTCGGCAGGATACAGTAGGAGGTGAGTCCTGTTCACTTCCTGCTGTTGCTTAGCAACAACTCGCAGCATGCACAGCCAAAGGGCATGCTGGGAGTTGTAGTTTTGCAACAGCTGGAGTTCCAACTACAACTCCCAGCATGCCCTTTGGTAGTCTGTGCATGCTGGGGGTTGTAGTTTTGCAACAGCTGGAGGCACATTTTTTTCTATGAAAAAGTATGCATTCAGCTGTTGCATAACTACAACTCCCAGCATGCACAGACTACCAAAGGGCATGCTGGGAGTTTTAGAAGTGTGCCTCCAGCTGTTGCAAAAATACAACTCCCAGCATGCAGTACAGAGAGAGACTGTACATGCTGGGAGTTGTAGTTTTGCAACAGCTGGAGGCACACTGGTTGTAAAACACTGAGTTAAGTAACAAACGCTCAGTGTTTCGCAACCAATGTGTCTCCAGCTGTTGCATAACTACAACTCCCAGCATGTATGGTCTGTCAGTTTATGCTGGGAGTTGTAACTTTGCAACAGCTGTAGGTTCCCCCCCCCCCCCCCATGTGAATGTACAGGGTACATTCACACGGGCGGATTTACAGCAAGTTTTCTGCTGCAAGTTTGAGATGCGGCAAATTTTCCACCGCGGCTCAAACTCCCAGCTCAAACTCACTGTAAATCCAACCGTGTGAATGTATCCTAAAAATACTACACTACACTTACACAAAATAAAAAGTAAAACAATACATATACACATACCCCTACACAGTCCCCCCCTCCCCCCCCAAAAAAACGTCTTGGGCGGCACTGTTTTCAAAACAGAGCCTCCAGCTGTTGAAAAACAACAACTCCCAGTATTGCCGGACAGCCACTGACTTTCTATGCATGCTGGGTGTTTTGCAACAGCTGGAGACACCCTGTTTGGGAAACACTGCCGTGGGGTATTTTTGTGGCGGATTCAAATCCCTAATTTTGGCCTCAAATGCACATGGCGCTCTCTCACTTCAGAGCCCTGTCGTATTTCAAGGAAACAGTTTAGGGCCACATATGTATCTCCATACTCGGGAGAAATTGCATTACAAATTTTGGGGGGCTTTTTCTCCTTTTACCCCTTATGAAAAGGTAAAGTTGGGGTGTACACCAGCATGTTAGTGTAAAAAAAATTAATTTTTACACTAACATGCTGGTGTTGCCCCATACTTTTAATTTTCACAAGCGGTAAAAGGAAAAAAAAAAAGACCCCCAAAATTGGTAACGCAATTTCTCCTGAATACGGAAATACCCCATATGTGGACGTAAAGTGCTCTGCGGATGCACAACAAGGCTCAGGAGTGAGTGCGCACTATGTACATTTGAGGTCTAAATTGGTGATTTTACAGCGGTTCTGACATAAATGCAAAACAATAAATACCCACATGTGACCCCATTTAGGAAACTACACCCCTCAGGGCATGTAACAAGGGGTATAGTGAGCCTTAACACCCCACAGGTGTTTGACACATTTTCGTTAAAGTTGGATGTGAAAATGGAAAAAAAAAAAAATTTCACTAAAATGCTGGTGTTACCCCACATTTTTCATTTTCACAAGGGGTAATAGGAAAAAAGCCCCCCAAAATTTTTAAGAACATACCCCATATGTGGATGTAAAGTGCTCTGCGGGCGAACTACAATGCTCAGAGGAGAATGAGCGCCATTGGGATTTTGGAGAGAGAATGTGTCCGAAATTGAAGGCCATGTGTGTTTACAAAGCCCCCATAGTGCCAGAACAGTGGACCCCCCCTCCTCATGTGACCCTATTTTGGAAACTACACCCCTCACAAAATGTAATTAGGGGTAAAGTGAGCATTCACGCCCCACAGGCGTCTGACAGATTTTTGGAACAGTGGTCCGTGAAAATGAAAAAGTTAATTTTTCATTTGCACAGCCCACTGTTCCAAAGATCTGTCAAACGCCAGTGGGGTGTAAATACTCACTGCACCCCTTATTAAATTCTGTGAGAGGTGTAGTTTCCAAAATTGGATCACATGTGGGGGGTCCACTGTTCTGGCACCACGGGGGGCTTTGTAAATGCACATGGCCTCCGACTTCTATTCCAACCAAATTCTCTCACCAAACGCTCAATGGTGCTCCTTCTCTTCTGAGCATTGTAGTTTGCCCGCAGAGCACTTTACATCCACATATGGGGTATTGTACCCCTTGTTACGTTCCTTGAGGGGTGTAGTTTCCAAAATAGTATGCGTTTTTTTTTTTTTTTTTGCTGTTCTGGAACCATATGGGCTTCCTAAATGTGACATGCCCCCCCAAAAACCATTTCAGCAAAATTTGCTTTCCAAAAGCCAAATGTGACTTCTTCTCTTCTGAGCATTGTAGTGCGCCCGCGGTGCACTTGACGTCCACACATGGGGTATTTCCATACCCAGAAGAGATGGGGTTACAAATTTTGGGTGGCATTTCTCCTATAACCCCTTGCAAAAATGTAAAATTTTGGGGAAAACCAGCATTTTAGTGAAAAAAAAATGTCATTTACACATCCGACTTTAACAAAAAGTCGTCAAACACCTGTGGGGGGTTAAGGCTCACTGGAACCCTTGTTACGTTCCTTGAGGGGTGTAGTTTCCAAAATAGTATGCCATGTTGGAGTTTTTTTGCTGTTCTGGCACCATATGGGCTTCCTAAATGTGACATGCCACCCAAAAACCATTTCAGAAAAATTTACTCTCCAAAATCCAATTGTCGCTCCTTCCCTTCTGAGCCCTCTACTGCGCCCGCCGAACACTTGACATGCACTGTTGAGGTATTTAACTCGAGAGAAATTGGGTTACAAATTTTGCAGGGCTTTTTCTCCTTTTACCCCTTGTAGAATTTCAAAAACTAGGTCTACAAGAACATGCGAGTGTAAAAAATTAAGATTTTGAATTTTCTCCTTCACTTTGCTGCTATTCCTATGAAACACCTAAAGGGTTAACACACTTACTGAATGTCATTTTGGATACTTTGGAGGGTGCAGTTTTTATAATGGGGTAATTTATGGGGTATTTCTAATATGAAGACCCCTCAAATCCACTTCAAATCTGAACTGGTCCCTGAATAATTCCGATTTTGAAAATGTTGTGAAAAATTGGCAAATTGCTGCTGAACTTTGAAGCCCTCTGGTGTCTTCCAAAAGTAAAAACATGTCAAATTTATGATGCAAACATAAAAGTAGAGATATTGTATTTGTGAATCAATATACAATTTATTTGGAATATCCATTTTCCTTACAAGCAGAGAGTTTCAAAGTTAGAAAAATGCAACATTTTCTAAATTTTCATGAAATTTTGGGATTTTTCACCAAGAAAGGATGCAAGTAACGACGGAAATTTACCACTGTGTTAAAGTAGAATATGTCACGAAAAAACAATCTCGGAATCAGAATAATCGGTAAAAGCATCCCAGAGTTATTAATGCATAAAGTGATAGTGGTCAGAATTGCAAAAAAGGGCTGTATCCTTAAAGGGGTACTCCGCCTCTAGACATCTTATCCCCTATCCAAAGGATAGGGAATAAGATGTCGGATCGCCGGGGTCCCGCTGCTGGGGACCCCGGGGATCGCTGCTGCAGCACCCTGCTATCATTACTGCGCAGAGCGAGATCGCTCTGCACGTAATGACGGGCAATACAGGGGCCGGAGCATCGTTACGTCACGGCTCCGCCCCTTGAGACGTCACGGCCCGCCCCCGTCAATACAAGTCTATGGGAGGGGGCGTGGAGGTCGTCACGCACCCTGCCATAGACTTGCATTAAGGGGACGGGCCATGATGTCATGAGGGGCGGAGCCATGATGTCACGCTGCTCCGGCCCCTGTATCGCCCGCCATTACGCACAGAGCAAACTTGCTCTGCGCAGTAATGATAGCGGGGTGCTGCAGCAGCAGTCCCCGGGGGCCCCAGCAGCGGGACACCGGCGATCTGACATCTTATCCCCTATCCTTTGGATAGGGGATAAGATGCCAGGGGCGGAGTACCCCTTTAAGGTGAAAAAGGGCTCAGTCCTTAAGGGGTTAATGAAAGAAAATACAGTCCTGATTTATATGGAAAATCTTAAGGGGTTATCCAACAAAAAATTACTTTAGTAATTAAAGAGTACCTGTCATCAACAAAAACTTTTAATATGTTGTTCATAATCATTAATGAAGAGATATTGTAATATATCTTCATTAAAAAATATTAATATTAATACCAGTTTTTTCATTTTATACTTTTGGCCACTAGGGGTCTCTCTTCTATGCCTGGTCTGCAGGCAGCTTCCTATGCTTTTCATAGTAAGTGTACAGCTTTTAGGACTAATGCTGAAAGGGTTCTGGTCCTTCCACCGGAAGTTCAGTGCTCTCAGCTCAGGACTCGCTCCCAGCCTGTGAGCTACAAGCCTGCACATGCCTCTCATATAACAGCCAGTCACCTCCCCCTCCCCCCTGCCCCTCACCACACGTTATCTTATACATTGTATTATCTCACTGCACTCCCTGCTCTGTGTAATTGCCCCCACCGCCCCTGGTTCTCAGCATTGACTTTTTAGTGCAGAGAGACACAGGAGATAGAGAGACAGGCTGCCGTCCCTCCCTTGTACTTAGTCTGTATGCACACTGCAGAGCAGTGTTTCCCAACCAGGGTGCCTCCAGCTGTTGCAAAACTACAACTTCCAGCATGCCCGGACAGCTGTTGGCTTTCTGGGCATGCTGGGAGTTTTAGTTTTGCAACAGCTGGAGGTACCCTGGTTGGGAAACACTGCTGCAGAGGGAGAGCAGCATACAGGAAGACTGGCAGAAGCAGAGCCCCAGCCAAGCTTCATGTGACATCATGCCTGCTGGGACCCGCCTCCTTCCACCCCTCAGAAAGACAGTGCTCCTGAGCTAATGAAGAGGGATGAAAAAAGGTATTTTCACAGCGTTTTAAACCTCAATAAACACAGGGATAGGCATAGTTAGAGAAAGGGGCAGATGGGAAGGGGGATCAGGGAAAGTTTAGATGATGACAGGTACTCTTTAAGTGTCATACAGTAATGGACATGCTTACAAAGGATCTGGGCTTGTGTTGGTGGTTAATGGCCGTGTCCTGTGTCCCCCATCATGCTGCTGGCTTCTTTTTGGGAGCTAGCTAATTCCTGTTTCTTTGACCTCCCTTAGACTACAATCCCCAGGGTGCTTTGTTTCAAGGTAAGAGATTAGTTATTTCCCTTCCCATGTTTCCCACCCCACCAATTGCAGCACAGCCTCACCTACTTTAATCACATCACTTGTCCGACATCACCTGACACACAAGCTGTGCATCTGTGTAATGATGAATGCATGCACATGTGCGCCCATAACGTCATCGTTGGGCTGGCTTTAAACACAACAGACAAAGCAGCCAGTACCTGCCTTGTGATGTATTGTCTTGGGCAGCAGAGCAAGCTGGGAAAGATTCGAGAAAACTCTTTTTGTAAGCTGCAAAAAATGAACTTCTGGGTAAAAGAGAAAAAATGTGATACCAGGCACCAAACCCAGGTAAGTGAAGTATATTAGTAACTAGACTAACTTAGCTGCCCCCATCTTACATTCAAAGAAACAAAAATCCTGGAATACCCCTTTAACATCAGTCCTTACCCCAAGTTTATTATGGTATAGCAAAGTGTATTCTACAATCTCAAAGCAATATATTCTTAGATAAATCAATCCTGAAGCACATCAGTCTCCCTTGAAGGGGTACTCCACTGGCCAGTGTTTGGAACTAAATGTTCCAAAAGCTGTTTTCGTGCTGCGGAGGTGGGCCACGCCCCTCGTAACCTCACGGCCACCATCACGAATTGACTTACATTGAGGGGGCGTGACCATGACATCCCAAGTGGTGGGGCCGGCCCCCGCAGTGCGAAAACAGTGTTCAGAACATTTAGTTCCGAACGCTGGCCAGTGGAGTACCCCTTTAAATTCAGAAATCTTACATCCCTGGTTGTCATCCTGGTTTGCCTTTCAGAGCCTAGTGTCAGCTAATGCTTTTGGGAGATTTCTGGAGACCTTCTTCATACTAAGACCTGCTATAAGAGTTTTATCATTTCAGTAGGCTTCAATTCATAGCTTGGAAGTTAATAGAGAAAATACTCAAATGAATACAGGTCTTTTGAAGCTCATGGCTGACTTATTGCTTCAGAAAATCAGATACAAATAGGGACTATAGAAATCTCTGACAAGTCTATGGTGTCCCTCCTATTTTTGGCAAATACTCATTTTCTGTCTTTAAAGGTGTTATCCAGGAAAAAACTTTTATATATCAACTGGCTCCAGAAAGTTAAACAGATTTGTAAATTACTTCTATTAAAAAATCTTAATCCTTTTAGTACTTATGAGCTTCTGAAGTTAAGGTTGTTCTTTTCTGTCTAAGTGCTCTCTGATGACAGGTGTCTCGGGAACCGCCCAGTTTAGAAGCAAATCCCCATAGCAAAACCTCTTCTAAACTGGGCGGTTCCCGAGACATCTTTATAGAAGTAATTTACAAATCTGTTTAACTTTCTGGAGCCAGTTGATATATAAAAAAAGTTTTTTCCTGGATAAACCCTTTAAAGGAGTAAATTGTCCACAATATATGACTTAAATATAATTTCGTAAAGTCCAAGGCTCATTATTCAAATCTAACCTGCCTTACTTTATGTAATATTAACTTTGTGAAGCTTTAACTTATACAAGTGATTCTAAGTATTTTTGTGACCCATTGGAGTAAATTTATCAAACCTTTCCAGACGAAAAGTTGCTGAGTTGCCCATAGCAACCAATCAGATTACTTCTTTCATTTTTGTCAACTCTGCAACTTTTCCTCTGGACAAGTTTTGATAAATCTCCCCAATTGTACTTTAGGTTAGTGGTAAATTTTGTGAAAAACTGAAAAATCTGGAATTTGGAAATTTGCATTTTAAAATATTTGCCATTCTCCGCATTAAGGAGATATAGTCATGCCACATAAATGAGTACATAATTCGCATTCATAATATGTGTACTTTGTTTTGGCATAACTTTATAAATGTCATTTTACTTTTATAGGACTTTACAGGGCTTATATTATATTCTCATGAAAATCTTCAAAATCGATTTTATTATAAGATCAATAGATTTCTCTAGTTGATTTGAATTATGAATTTATGGAGCTTTATAGCAATGATTACCTTGGAGGGGTCCATCAAAAAATGTAAGAAATTTTAGAAAAGTAAAAAGACAAAATCTACATGAAAATGTATTGTGCCTCATTATCTGAACTACTATGATCAAAAAAGGATATTGGAGAAGTTGCACGGATTCTCAGGTGTTTTTTTTTTTTTTTTTTTAGGAAGGTCTAAAATTTTATATATTTTTAATGCCACATTATAAAAATATATATCACTAGAAAAGAGCATCCATACGACACTTATTTTTTTTTTTTAGGGGGGGGGGGGGTAAAAGGAATTTTGCACTGAAAATTTGGTACAGCAGCCTCCCACTGAGACGGTACACATCAGAGCAGTCCTAGTGCTGCTTGTTTTGCCCACCCCAGAAGAAGTCTGGTGACGAAACGTCGGGTGCAGGAGGTCCAACTACTGTCTCCACTAGGCATGTTATATTATATACTCTTATTGTTAGTGTTAGGCAGCGGCCTTTGCCCCTATTGGCATTTTTTCATAATAGAGGGCAATCCATCAAAGGTGCTGACTGTTTATCGCACCTTAGTGTCTAATGTTTACAATACATTGGCTTAATTTATGCCCAGAACTTGCTGCTGCACACTATCTTGACCTCCTTTTCTCTTTCCCCCTGGTTGTCCCTGGTTGGGTAGGCCCATTACAAGGGCTATATATATTATGTTTGTAATTTTATGCGATTTTAAATGTCTGTTTTATTCATGTTTAATAAAGGTTTTGATACATTGATCTATATACGCTGTTTCGCTGTGTATTTAACTTAGTTAGCGTATGATCGTTTGCCATTGGCGATTGCTGTTTTGTTTCAAGTGCACGCATACGAATGGAATCTCTGCCTGAAATCTCTCCATGCAAACATTCCTTAGTGTGAATGAGCCCTAAGAATCATGGACCATATGTTCCCTTCAGCACTCAGCTCATTAAGAGGATGTGGAGAGCATGTATGTCCTCCAGTGCTCAGATCAGGTGGACATTTATATTGCTATACAATGTAAATATCAAACACCAAATACCATGGAAGAGAATGTCAATCTTTTTTAACAGCACATACATGCCAAACATTATTTAGATTTTATAGAAGTTTATGTTCTGTCCAAGGAAGTTACAAAGAATCAGAGACCATTAAGTACACATGAAAAAGAGGATTTAGACATCAGTTTAGGAAGGATTTTCTACATTTAGAGCAAATATATTATTTATAGAGGGGGGCACAGTCTAATACAGATATTGGAGGGCGGCAGTTTTATTGCTGTAACATTCAGTAGGGAAACCGTGTCTAGAGAGGTTTTAATGGTGCCCTATGTGTGGTGGTATTATATTTGGGGGCACTATGTATGGCAGTATTATATTCATGGGGGTGTGGCAATAATATATTCAGGGAGCACCATACATGGCAATAATATACTGAGGGGAAACCGTGTGTGGCAGTATTATATTAAGGGGTGCTATATTTGGCAGTATTACATTCAAGGGATACAGTGTGTGTGGCAATATTATATTCAGGGCGCACCATGCATGGCAAATATATATTCAGGGGGTACAATGTGTGGCAGTATTATATTTGGAGAGTACAGTGTGTGGGTTATATTTAGAGGGTATAGCGTATGGTAGTATTATATTTTGAGGGTAAAGTGTGTGGAGCTGTGGTTTTCAGGGGGCATCATGTATGACGGTATTACATTCAGGGGCATCATGCGTGGAAGAATAATTTTTGGGGGGCACTGCATCTGGCACCATCATATTATTATACATAGGGGACACAGTGTGTGGCAGTGTATGAGGGTATAGTGTGTAACATTAATAGTAAGTAACCCCAAGTCCCTTCTTTCAATCTCATTTGCCTTCTTTTAACCCTGTGGCTGGGCTGGGTTCACACGTAGCAGTCGCATTGTGGTTGAGGCTGCAGCCACAATGCCGCTTTTCATACTCCCTTAAACTGCTAGCGCTTTGCTTGTTAATAGGTGTATATAAGAGCAGTCTTGACCTATTCCGTGTTGCGAGCACTACATGGGAACCTGAAATTAGTGTACACCTCGGACCTCCACCTGACTGCAGACCAGAATAAGTAGACCTTATCTAAAAGTGGTTGAATACCCCTGATCTAAGGCATTAAGGAAGTAGTAAAGGCAAAATAATAATGGAAGTCTTATGAACCCATTATAGTACACTAAGGGGTAAAATAAAATATCAAGGATCCAGAAAGCTGACTGACCCTCCTTTACAGCCCACCATTGTGCGCACATACATTATTGGCAAGAGCATCTCGAATCTCCTCGGACCTTCGTTCCGGCACCAACTCATCCTCCTCGCCCTCACTGGGCTGTTCTAACTCTTCCTCAGCGGCTTCTTCTAGCCAATGTTCTTGGAATGGATCTCCACGAGACTCACAAACATTATGAAGTGTGCAGCAAGCAGCAATCAAAGTAGGTATGAATGAGAGATCAGAGTTATTGTGTTTTAACAGACAACACCAGCGTCCCCTGAGGCGTCCAAACGCTACTTCTGCCACACGCAGGGCGGACGAAAACTGTTTATTCAGCTTTGTACTCTCTGGGCCCAACTGTTTGGAAAAAGGAGTCATCAGCCAGGGCAGTAAGGGATAGGAACGGGATCCTAGTAAGTGAATGGGTATTTGTGCTCCACCAACATACTTCGCTACATTAGGAAAAAGAGTTCCTTCCGTCCCCCATTCATACAGCTCTGAAGTCAATAAAACTTGGGAGTCGGAGGAGTTTCCAGGACTGCCGATATTTATGTCCCAGAAGCAATGGTCAGAGTCCACCACAGCCTGAAGAACCACAGAGTGCCAACCTTTGGTATTAAAATACTGACCAGTCAGTTCACTGGGGGGTCGTATAGCAACATGGAAAGTGCCAATAATTCCGGCTAATTGTGGTATACCAAAAAGTCGCTCAAAACTCTTCATGGTGTTCTGAAGAATGTCTCCTCGAGGAATGGTAATGAACTTGGGGGTAAGAATGGAGACCACAGCCTCAGAAACCTCCTTAACAACCTTAGATATAGTGGAACGTGAGACTCCAAAGATTTTCTCAATAGTTCGATATTCACACGAGGAGCCAAGACGCCATAATGTCATGGCCAACCGCACCTCTACCGGGATGGCCTGAAGTGTTTCGCTATCTATGTTCTCCATGACTGGCCGTAACTGGTCACACAAGTAACAAAAACTTGACTTTGTCATACGGAAGCTCTCAATCCAGTCGAAGTTGGTAAAAGCTTTTTCTATAACAGAGTTCCAAAGCAGCGAGGAGCGGGCATTGCCATAGATTCCCTGCCTCTCTTCAATATTCACAGATGACGAAACCTCCCAGCTGCTTAACAGCTGCGAAGTCCACAGAACAGCGAAGTGCATGCGCTCCCTCGCTTTGGTGCGCCGGAAACGTAAAATTCTTCCTCGCCGTTCCAATTCCCGTCTCCTTCTTTCCTTCATCAGGCGGATGTAATACAGAGAGCAGAGGGCCACCGTTCCAGCACACAGCTCTGCGAGACCTTGCTGTCCAGGCGTTGCCTCATCATTCTGCCAGTGGTTTTCTTCACCATTCTGTAGAGCGTCCATGTTAATCTATATGTCATCCGATACCCTGAAACCAAAAGGACACAGCACATGACCCTGAACGCTGGCGAAATCTGTGGCGTTCCTGATCACATGATCTACATTCCCACCCCCACAAAAGAACCTCCTAAAAAGTTAACTCAACGTCCTCACAATGTCACCTCCACACTTCCTGTCACAGGGGGCTTATAGCTCTAGGCCAGGGTAATGGCGCCCCCCTCAGGTCCTCACACCTTCCTGTCACAGGCGGATCCTATAGCTCTGGGTCAGGGTAATAGCATCCCCCTCAGGCCCTCACACCTTCCTGTCACAGTGGGCTCCTATAGCTCTAGGCCAGGGTCATGGCCCAACCTAAGGTCCTCACACCTTTCTGTCTCAGGGGATCCTATAGCTCTAGGCCTCACACCTTTCTGTCACATGGAGATCCTATAGCTGTGGGCCAAGGTAATAGTGCCCCCCTCATACTTTCCTGTCACAGGGCTCCTATAGCTCTAGGCCTGGGTAATGGCGTCCCCCTCAGGTTCTCACCCCTCCTTGTCACAGTGGGCTCCTATAGTTTTATTTTAGGACAATGGTGCCCCCTCAAGCTCTCACACCTTACTGTCACAGGAGGATCCTATAGCTCTAGGCCAGGGTAATGGTGCCCCCCCCCCTCAGGCTCTCACACCTTCCTGTCACAGGGCTCCTATAGCTCTAGGCCTGGGTAATGGTGCCCCCCCCCCCCTTAGGTTCTCACCCCTCCTTGTCACAGTGGGATCCTATAGTTTTATTTTAGGACAATGGTGCCCCCTCAAGCCCTCACACCTTACTGTCACAGGAGTATCCTATAGCTCTAGGCCAGGGTAATGGTGCCCTTTCAAGCCCTCAAACCTTACTGTCCCATGGGGGGGGGGGGGTCCTATAGCTCTAGGCCAGGGTAATGGTGCCCCCCTCAGGCCCTCACACCTTCCTGTCACATGGGGGTCCTATAGCTCTATGCCAGGGTAATGGTGCCCCCTCAAGCCCTCACACCTTCCTGTCACATGGGGGGTGGGTCCTATAGCTCTAGGCCAGGGTAATGGTGCCCCCCTCAGGCCCTCACACCTTCCTGTCACATGGGGGGTCCTATAGCTCTAGGCCAAGGTAATGGTGCCCCCCTCAGGCCCTCACACCTTCCTGTCACATGGGGGTCCTATAGCTCTAGGCCAGGGTAATGGTGCCCCCCTCAGGCCCTCACACCTTCCTGTCACATGGGGGTCCTATAGCTCTAGGCCAGGGTAATGGTGCCCCCCTCAGGCCCTCACACCTTCCTATCACATGGGGGGGGGGGGGTCCTATAGCTCTAGGCCAGGGTAATGGTGCCCCCCTCAGGCCCTCACACCTTCCTGTCACATGGGGGGGACCTATAGCTCTAGGCCAGGGTAATGGTGCCCCCCTCAGGCCCTCACACCTTCCTGTCACATGGGGGGGTCCTATAGCTCTAGGACTGGGTAATGGCGCCCCCCCTCAGGTTCTCACACCTCCTTGTCACAGTGGGCTCATAGTTTTATTTTAGGACAATGGTGTCCCCCTCAGGCCCTCACACCTTCCTGTCACATGGGGGTCCTATACCTCTAGGCAAGGGTAATGGCGCCCCACACAGGCTCTCACACCTTACTGTCACAGAAGGATCCTATAGCTCTAGGCCAGAGTAATGGTTCCTCCTTAGGCCCTCACACCTTACTGTAACAGGAGGACCCTGTAGCTCCTTAGGCAAGAATAATGGCGCCCTCCTTTGGCCCTCACACCTTCCTGTCACACTTTTCCCGCCCAAACTTGAGGACTCTGCTTTCAGAGGGCGTGGCCTACGAGCTGTAATGTTTTCCCGCCTTTTCTCCACAGGAGCCCTATATGTATGAGGGAGCCCACCCTATCCCGGCCCCTTCGAACAGCCCTGTACTCCCTCTTTACTCACTTTACGGCATCCGCCCACACAGGACAGTATGAGAGTCTGGTGTAACAAACCGGGGCTGGCGGAACTTCCGCTGCCTCACCCAATATGGCGGCCACGAGTGACGGACGTGACGTCATCCGTGTGGACAGATAGAGGTAGTAAGGAAGTAATAGGAACACCGGCTGAGGTGACAGGATGGAGGCGATACGTACGGTGCTGGTCCCGGGGATTCTACCGGAGCGCTGCTACGATGAGTTCTTCCTCAACTACAACCTGCTGCACGGTATGGACGCCCCCAGACAGTGGTACAGTCCGCCCTCCCCCCACTGTGGACTGTACCACGTGACTGAGGGGCACCTACCTCTACTATATGATATATACCTGACACCTCCACTGTGGACTGTACCACGTGACTGAGGGGCACCTACCCCTACTATATGATATATACCTGACACCTCCACTATGGACTGTACCACCTGACTGAGGGGCACCTACCCCTACTATATGATTTATACCTGACACCTCCACTGTGGACTGTACCACCTGACTGAGGGGCACCTACCCCTACTATATGATATATACCTGACACCTCCACTATGGACTTTACCACCTGACTGAGGGGCACCTACCCCTACTATATGATATATACCTGACACCTCCACTATGGACTGTACCACCTGACTGAGGGGCACCTACCCCTACTATGATATATACCTGACACCTCCACTGTGGACTTTACCACCTGACTGAGGGGCACCTACCTCTACTATATGATTTATACCTGACACCTCCACTGTGGACTGTACCACCTGACTGAGGGGCACCTACCCCTACTATATGATATATACCTGACACCTCCACTATGGACTGTACCACCTGACTGAGGGGCACCTACCCCTACTATATGATATATACCTGACACCTCCACTATGGACTGTACCACCTGACTGAGGGGAACCTACCTCTACTATATGATATATACCTGACACCTCCACTATGGACTGTACCACCTGACTGAGGGGCACCTACCCCTACTATATGATATATACCTGACACCTCCACTGTGGACTGTACCACGTGACTGAGGGGCACCTACCTCTACTATATGATATATACCTGACACCTCCACTATGGACTGTACCACCTGACTGAGGGGCATCTACCTCTACTATATATGTACCTGACACCACGTCTATGGACTGTACCACCTGACTGAGGGGCACCTACCCCTACTGTATGATTTATACCTGACACCTCCACTGTGGACTGTACCACCTGACTGAGGGGCACCTACCCTACTATATGATATATACCTGACACCTCCACTATGGACTGTACCACCTGACTGAGGGGCACCTACCTCTACTATATGATATATACCTGACACCTCCACTATGGACTGTACCACCTGACTGAGGGGCACCTACCCCTACTATATGATATATACCTGACACCTCCACTATGGACTGTACCACCTGACTGAGGGGCACCTACCCCTACTATATGATATATACCTGACACCTCCACTATGGACTGTACCACCTGACTGAGGGGCACCTACCCCTACTATATGATATATACCTGACACCTCCACTATGGACTGTACCTCCTGACTGAGGGGAACCTACCTCTACTATATGCTATATACCTGACACCTCCACTATGGACTTTACCACCTGACTGAGGGGCACCTACCTCTACTATATGATATATACCTGACACCTCCACTATGGACTGTACCACCTGACTGAGGGGAACCTACCCCTACTATATGATATATACCTGACACCTCCACTATGGACTGTACCACCTGACTGAGGGGCACCTACCCCTACTATATGATATATACCTGACACCTCCACTATGGACTGTACCACCTGACTGAGGGGCATCTACCTTACTATATGCTATATATCTGACACCTCCACTATGGACTGTACCACCTGACTGAGGGGGCACCTACCCCTACTATATGATATATACCTGACACCTCCACTATGGACTGTACCACCTGACTGAGGGGCACCTACCTCTACTATATGCTATATATCTGACACCTCCACTATGGACTGTACCACCTGACTGAGGGGCACCTACCCCTACTATATGATATATACCTGACACCTCCACTATGGACTGTACCACCTGACTGAGGGGCACCTACCCCTACTATATGATATATACCTGACACCTCCACTATGGACTGTACCACCTGACTGAGGGGCACCTACCTCTACTATATGCTATATATCTGACACCTCCACTATGGACTGTACCACCTGACTGAGGGGGCACCTACCCCTACTATATGATATATACCTGACACCTCCACTGTGGACTGTACCACCTGACTGAGGGGCACCTACCTCTACTATATGCTATATATCTGACACCTCCACTATGGACTGTACCTCCTGACTGAGGGGCACCTACCCCTACTATATGATATATACCTGACACCTCCACTGTGGACTGTACCACGTGACTGAGGGGCACCTACCTCTACTATATGATATATACCTGACACCACGTCTATGGACTGTACCACCTGACTGAGGGGCACCTACCCCTACTGTATGATATATACCTGACACCTCCACTATGGACTGTACCACCTGACTGAGGGGCACCTACCCTACTATATGATATATACCTGACACCTCCACTATGGACTGTACCACCTGACTGAGGGGCACCTACCTCTACTATATGATATATACCTGACACCTCCACTATGGACTGTACCACCTGACTGAGGGGCACCTACCCCTACTATATGATATATACCTGACACCTCCACTATGGACTGTACCACCTGACTGAGGGGCACCTACCCCTACTATATGATATATACCTGACACCTCCACTATGGACTGTACCACCTGACTGAGGGGCACCTACCCCTACTATATGATATATACCTGACACCTCCACTATGGACTGTACCTCCTGACTGAGGGGAACCTACCTCTACTATATGCTATATACCTGACACCTCCACTATGGACTTTACCACCTGACTGAGGGGCACCTACCTCTACTATATGATATATACCTGACACCTCCACTATGGACTGTACCACCTGACTGAGGGGAACCTACCCCTACTATATGATATATACCTGACACCTCCACTATGGACTGTACCACCTGACTGAGGGGCACCTACCCCTACTATATGATATATACCTGACACCTCCACTATGGACTGTACCACCTGACTGAGGGGCATCTACCTTACTATATGCTATATATCTGACACCTCCACTATGGACTGTACCACCTGACTGAGGGGCACCTACCCCTACTATATGATATATACCTGACACCTCCACTATGGACTGTACCACCTGACTGAGGGGCACCTACCCCTACTATATGATATATACCTGACACCTCCACTATGGACTGTACCACCTGACTGAGGGGCACCTACCCCTACTATATGATATATACCTGACACCTCCACTATGGACTGTACCACCTGACTGAGGGGCACCTACCTCTACTATATGCTATATATCTGACACCTCCACTATGGACTGTACCACCTGACTGAGGGGGCACCTACCCCTACTATATGATATATACCTGACACCTCCACTGTGGACTGTACCACCTGACTGAGGGGCACCTACCTCTACTATATGCTATATATCTGACACCTCCACTATGGACTGTACCTCCTGACTGAGGGGCACCTACCCCTACTATATGATATATACCTGACACCTCCACTGTGGACTGTACCACCTGACTGAGGGGCACCTACCCTACTATATGATTTATACCTGACACCTCCACTGTGGACTGTACCACCTGACTGAGGGGCACCTACCCTACTATATGATATATACCTGACACCTCCACTGTGGACTGTACCACCTGACTGAGGGGCACCTACCCCTACTATATGATATATACCTGACACCTCCACTGTGGACTGTACCACCTGACTGAGGGGCACCTACCTCTACTATATGCTATATATCTGACACCTCCACTATGGACTGTACCACCTGACTGAGGGGCACCTACCTCTACTATATGATATATACCTGACACCTCCACTATGGACTGTACCACCTGACTGAGGGGCACCTACCCCTACTATATGATATATACCTGACACCTCCACTGTGGACTGTACCACCTGACTGAGGGGCACCTACCTCTACTATATGCTATATATCTGACACCTCCACTATGGACTGTACCACCTGACTGAGGGGCACCTACCCCTATTATATGATATATATCTGACACCTCCACTGTGGACTGTACCACCTGACTGAGGGGGCACCTACCCCTACTATATGATATATACCTGACACCTCCACTATGGACTGTACCACCTGACTGAGGGGCACCTACCCCTACTATATGATATATACCTGACACCTCCACTATGGACTGTACCACCTGACTGAGGGGCATCTACCTTACTATATGATATATACCTGACACCTCCACTATGGACTGTACCACCTGACTGAGGGGCACCTACCTCTACTATATATGTACCTGACACCACCTCTATGGACTGTACCACCTGACTGAGGGGAACCTACCCCTACTATATGATATATACCTGACACCTCCACTATGGACTGTACCACCTGACTGAGGGGCACCTACCCCTACTATATGATATATACCTGACACCTCCACTGTGGACTTTACCACCTGACTGAGGGGCACCTACCTCTACTATATGATATATACCTGACACCTCCACTATGGACTGTACCACCTGACTGAGGGGCACCTACCCCTACTATATGATATATACCTGACACCTCCACTGTGGACTGTACCACCTGACTGAGGGGCACCTACCCCTACTATATGATATATACCTGACACCTCCACTATGGACTGTACCACCTGACTGAGGGGCACCTACCTCTACTATATGATATATACCTGACACCTCCACTATGGACTGTACCACCTGACTGAGGGGAACCTACCCCTACTATATGATATATACCTGACACCTCCACTATGGACTGTACCACCTGACTGAGGGGCACCTACCCTACTATATGATATATACCTGACACCTCCACTGTGGACTGTACCTCCTGACTGAGGGGCACCTACCTCTACTATATGATATATACCTGACACCTCCACTATGGACTGTACCACCTGACTGAGGGGCACCTACCCCTATTATATGATATATACCTGACACCTCCACTGTGGACTGTACAACCTGACTGAGGGGCACCTACCCCTACTATATGATATATACCTGACACCTCCACTATGGACTGTACCACCTGACTGAGGGGCACCTACCCCTACTATATGATATATACCTGACACCTCCACTATGGACTGTACCACCTGACTGAGGGGCACCTACCCCTACTATATGATATATACCTGACACCTCCACTGTGGACTGTACCACCTGACTGAGGGGCACCTACCTCTACTATATGATATATACCTGACACCTCCACTATGGACTGTACCACCTGACTGAGAGGTACCTACCCCTACTACATGATATATACCTGACACCTCCACTATGGACTGTACCACCTGACTGAGGGGCACCTACCCCTACTATATGATATATACCTGACACCTCCACTATGGACTGTACCTCCTGACTGAGGGGAACCTACCTCTACTATATGCTATATACCTGACACCTCCACTATGGACTGTACCACCTGACTGAGGGGCACCTACCCCTACTATGTGATATATACCTGACACCTCCACTATGGACTGTACCAACTGACTGAGGGGCACCTACCCCTACTATATGATATATACCTGACACCTCCACTATGGACTGTACCACCTGACTGAGGGGCACCTACCTCTACTATATGCTATATACCTGACACCTCCACTATGGACTGTACCTCCTGACTGAGGGGAACCTACCCCTACTATATGATATATACCTGACACCTCCACTATGGACTGTACCACCTGACTGAGGGGCACCTACCTCTACTATATGCTATATATCTGACACCTCCACTATGGACTGTACCACCTGACTGAGGGGCACCTACCTCTACTATATGCTATATATCTGACACCTCCACTATGGACTGTACCACCTGACTGAGGGGCACCTACCTCTACTATATGATATATACCTGACACCTCCACTATGGACTGTACCTCCTGACTGAGGGGAACCTACCTCTACTATATGCTATATACCTGACACCTCCACTATGGACTGTACCTCCTGACTGAGGGGAACCTACCCCTACTATATGATATATACCTGACACCTCCACTATGGACTGTACCACCTGACTGAGGGGTACCTACCCCTACTATATGATATATACCTGACACCTCCACTTTGGACTTTACCACCTGACTGAGGGGAACCTACCCCTACTATATGATCTATACCTGACACCTCCACTATGGACTGTACCACCTGACTGAGGGGAACCTACCTCTACTATATGATATATACCTGACACCTCCACTATGGACTGTACCACCTGACTGAGGGGGCACCTACCCCTACTATATGATATATACCTGACACCTCCACTATGGACTGTACCACCTGACTGAGGGGCATCTACCCCTTCTGTCAGTCGCCCTAATAATGTCACCGTACACGTCGGTCGCCCTAATAATTTCACCGTACACGTCGGTCGCCCTAATAATGTCACCGTACACGTCGGTCGCCCTAATAATGTCACCGTACACGTCGGTCGCCCTGATAATGTCACCGTACACGTCGGTCGCCCTGATAATGTCACCGTACACGTCGGTCGCCCTAATAATGTCTCCGTACACGTCGGTCGCCCTAATAATGTCACCGTACACGTCGGTCGCCCTGATAATGTCACCGTACACGTCGGTCGCCCTGATAATGTCACCGTACACGTCGGTCGCCCTAATAATGTCTCCGTACACGTCGGTCGCCCTAATAATGTCTCCGTACACGTCGGTCGCCCTAATAATGTCTCCGTACACGTCGGTCGCCCTGATAATGTCACCGTACACGTCGGTCGCCCTGATAATGTCTCCGTACACGTCGGTCGCCCTGATAATGTCTCCGTACACGTCGGTCGCCCTGATAATGTCTCCGTACACGTCGGTCGCCCTGATAATGTCTCCGTACACGTCGGTCGCCCTGATAATGTCTCCGTACACGTCGGTCGCCCTGATAATGTCTCCGTACACGTCGGTCGCCCTAATAATGTCTCCGTACACGTCGGTCGCCCTAATAATGTCTCCGTACACGTCGGTCGCCCTAATAATGTCTCCGTACATGTCGGTCGCCCTAATAATGTCTCCGTACACGTCGGTCGCCCTAATAATGTCTCCGTACACGTCGGTCGCCCTAATAATGTCTCCGTACACGTCGGTCGCCCTAATAATGTCTCCGTACACGTCGGTCGCCCTAATAATGTCTCCGTACACGTCGGTCGCCCTAATAATGTCACCGTACACGTCGGTCGCCCTGATAATGTCACCGTACACGTCGGTCGCCCTGATAATGTCACCGTACACGTCGGTCGCCCTGATAATGTCACCGTACACGTCGGTCGCCCTAATAATGTCTCCGTACACGTCGGTCGCCCTAATAATGTCACCGTACACGTCGGTCGCCCTAATAATGTCTCCGTACACGTCGGTCGCCCTAATAATGTCTCCGTACACGTCGGTCGCCCTAATAATGTCTCCGTACACGTCGGTCGCCCTAATAATGTCACCGTACACGTCGGTCGCCCTAATAATGTCTCCGTACACGTCGGTCGCCCTAATAATGTCACCGTACACGTCGGTCGCCCTAATAATGTCACCGTACACGTCGGTCGCCCTAATAATGTCACCGTACACGTCGGTCGCCCTAATAATGTCACCGTACACGTCGGTCGCCCTAATAATGTCTCCGTACACGTCGGTCGCCCTAATAATGTCACCGTACACGTCGGTCGCCCTAATAATGTCACCGTACACGTCGGTCGCCCTAATAATGTCTCCGTACACGTCGGTCGCCCTAATAATGTCACCGTACACGTCGGTCGCCCTAATAATGTCTCCGTACACGTCGGTCGCCCTAATACCTGTGCCCATCTCTGGCTGGAAGGTTACGCAGGTTTAATTTGTGTTCACCTCAGGACAATTAAATTCAATAATATATTAATAAACCAGAAAAAATAATTACCAAAAAACTAAACCACACATCCACTTAGGACTGTACCACTTACCCCTGCAGATAGATAGATGTACCATACATCCACTTAGGACTGTACCACTTACCCCTGCAGATAGGTAGATGTACCCTAAACACTATGGACTGTACCACATACCCCTGCAGATAGGTAGATGTACCCCCCACACTATGGACTGTACCACTTACCCCTGCAGATAGATAGATGTACCCCACACACTATGGACTGTACCACATACCCCTGCAGATAGGTAGATGTACCCCCCACACACTATGGACTGTACCACTTACCCCTGCAGATAGATAGATGTACCCCCCACACACTATGGACTGTACCACTTACCCCTGCAGATAGGTAGATGTACCCCCCACACACTATGGACTGTACCACATACCCCTGCAGATAGGTAGATGTACCCCCCACACACTATGGACTGTACCACTTACCCCTGCAGATAGATAGATGTACCCCCCACACACTATGGACTGTACCACATACCCCTGCAGATAGATAGATGTACCCCCCACACACTATGGACTGTACCACTTACCCCTGCAGATAGGTAGATGTACCCCCCACACACTATGGACTGTACCACATACCCCTGCAGATAGATAGATGTACCCCACACACTATGGACTGTACCACATACCCCTGCAGATAGGTAGATGTACCCAACACACTATGGACTGTACCACATACCCCTGCAGATAGGTAGATGTACCCCACACACTATGGACTGTACCACTTACCCCTGCAGATAGATAGATGTACCCCACACACTATGGACTGTACCACTTACCCCTGCAGATAGATAGATGTACCCCACACACTATGGACTGTACCACATACCCCTGCAGATAGGTAGATGTACCCCCCACACACTATGGACTGTACCACATACCCCTGCAGATAGGTAGATGTACCCCCCACACACTATGGACTGTACCACATACCCCTGCAGATAGGTAGATGTACCCCCCACACACTATGGACTGTACCACTTACCCCTGCAGATAGATAGATGTACCCCCCACACACTATGGACTGTACCACTTACCCCTGCAGATAGGTAGATGTACCCCACACACTATGGACTGTACCACTTACCCCTGCAGATAGATAGATGTACCCCCCACACACTATGGACTGTACCACTTACCCCTGCAGATAGGTAGATGTACCCCACACACTATGGACTGTACCACTTACCCCTGCAGATAGGTAGATGTACCCCACACACTATGGACTGTACCACTTACCCCTGCAGATAGGTAGATGTACCCCACACACTATGGACTGTACCACTTACCCCTGCAGATAGGTAGATGTACCCCACACACTATGGACTGTACCACATACCCCTGCAGATAGGTAGATGTACCCCCCACACTATGGACTGTACCACTTACCCCTGCAGATAGGTAGATGTACCCCACACACTATGGACTGTACCACATACCCCTGCAGATAGGTAGATGTACCCCACACACTATGGACTGTACCACTTACCCCTGCAGATAGGTAGATGTACCCCACACACTATGGACTGTACCACTTACCCCTGCAGATAGGTAGATGTACCCCCCACACTATGGACTGTACCACTTACCCCTGCAGATAGGTAGATGTACCCCACACACTATGGACTGTACCACATACCCCTGCAGATAGGTAGATGTACCCCACACACTATGGACTGTACCACTTACCCCTGCAGATAGATAGATGTACCCCACACACTATGGACTGTACCACATACCCCTGCAGATAGATAGATGTACCCCACACACTATGGACTGTACCACTTACCCCTGCAGATAGGTAGATGTACCCCACACACACACTATGGACTGTACCACTTACTCCTGCAGATAGGTAGATGTACCCCACACACTATGGACTGTACCACATACCCCTGCAGATAGGTAGATGTACCCCCCACACACTATGGACTGTACCACTTACCCCTGCAGATAGATAGATGTACCCCACACACTATGGACTGTACCACATACCCCTGCAGATAGGTAGATGTACCCCACACACACTATGGACTGTACCACTTACCCCTGCAGATAGGTAGATGTACCCCACACACACTATGGACTGTACCACTTACTCCTGCAGATAGGTAGATGTACCCCACACACACTATGGACTGTACCACTTACTCCTGCAGATAGGTAGATGTACCCCACACACACTATGGACTGTACCACTTACTCCTGCAGATAGGTAGATGTACCCCACACACTATGGACTGTACCACTTACCCCTGCAGATAGATAGATGTACCCCACACACACTATGGACTGTACCACTTACCCCTGCAGATAGGTAGATGTACCCCACACACTATGGACTGTACCACTTACCCCTGCAGATAGATAGATGTACCCCACACACACTATGGACTGTACCACTTACTCCTGCAGATAGGTAGATGTACCCCACACACTATGGACTGTACCACATACCCGTGCAGATAGGTAGATGTACCCCCCACACTATGGACTGTACCACTTACCCCTGCAGATAGGTAGATGTACCCCACACACTATGGACTGTACCACTTACCCCTGCAGATAGGTAGATGTACCCCACACACTATGGACTGTACCACATACCCCTGCCGATAGGTAGATGTACCCCACACACTATGGACTGTACCACATACCCCTGCAGATAGGTAGATGTACCCCACACACTATGGACTGTACCACTTACCCCTGCAGATAGGTAGATGTACCCCCCACACTATGGACTGTACCACTTACCCCTGCAGATAGGTAGATGTACCCCACACACTATGGACTGTACCACATACCCCAGCAGATAGGTAGATGTACCCCACACACTATGGACTGTACCACATACCCCTGCAGATAGATAGATGTACCCCCCACACACTATGGACTGTACCACTTACCCCTGCAGATAGATAGATGTACCCCACACACTATGGACTGTACCACTTACCCCTGCAGATAGATAGATGTACCCCCACACACTATGGACTGTACCACTTACCCCTGCAGATAGGTAGATGTACCCCCCACACACTATGGACTGTACCACTTACCCCTGCAGATAGGTAGATGTACCCCACACACTATGGACTGTACCACATACCCTGCAGATAGGTAGATGTACCCCCCACACTATGGACTGTACCACATACCCCTGCAGATAGGTAGATGTACCCCACACACTATCGACTGTACCACTTACCCCTGCAGATAGGTAGATGTACCCCCACACACTATGGACTGTACCACATACCCCTGCAGATAGGTAGATGTACCCCCCCACACACTATGGACTGTACCACTTACCCCCTGCAGATAGGTAGATGTACCCCACACACTATGGACTGTACCACATACCCCTGCAGATAGGTAGATGTACCCAACACACTATGGACTGTACCACATACCCCTGCAGATAGGTAGATGTACCCCACACACTATGGACTGTACCACTTACCCCTGCAGATAGATAGATGTACCCCCCACACACTATGGACTGTACCACTTACCCCTGCAGATAGGTAGATGTACCCCCACACACTATGGACTGTACCACATACCCCTGCAGATAGGTAGATGTACCCCCACACACTATGGACTGTACCACTTACCCCTGCAGATAGGTAGATGTACCCCACACACTATGGACTGTACCACATACCCCTGCCGATAGGTAGATGTACCCCACACACTATGGACTGTACCACTTACCCTGCAGATAGGTAGATGTACCCCACACACACTATGGACTGTACCACATACCCCTGCAGATAGGTAGATGTACCCCACACACACTATGGACCTGTACCACTTACCCCTGCAGATAGATAGATGTACCCCACACACACTATGGACTGTACCACTTACCCCTGCAGATAGATAGATGTACCCCACACACTATGGACTGTACCACTTACCCCTGCAGATAGGTAGATGTACCCCACACACACTATGGACTGTACCACTTACCCCTGCAGATAGATAGATGTACCCCACACACACTATGGACTGTACCACATTACCCCTGCAGATAGGTAGATGTACCCCCCACACACTATGGACTGTACCACTTACCCCTGCAGATAGGTAGATGTACCCCACACACTATGGACTGTACCACATACCCCTGCAGATAGGTGGATGTACCCCACACACACTATGGACTGTACCACTTACTCCTGCAGATAGGTAGATGTACCCCACACACTATGGACTGTACCACATACCCCGTGCAGATAGGTAGATGTACCCCCACACACTATGGACTGTACCACTTACCCCTGCAGATAGATAGATGTACCCCACACACACTATGGACTGTACCACTTACCCCTGCAGATAGGTAGATGTACCCCACACACTATGGACTGTACCACTTACCCCTGCAGATAGGTAGATGTACCCCACACACTATGGACTGTACCACTTACCCCTGCAGATAGGTAGATGTACCCCACACACTATGGACTGTACCACATACCCCTGCAGATAGGTAGATGTACCCCACACACTATGGACTGTACCACTTACCCCTGCAGATAGGTAGATGTACCCCACACACACTATGGACTGTACCACTTACCCCTGCAGATAGGTAGATGTACCCCACACACTATGGACTGTACCACTTACCCCTGCAGATAGATAGATGTACCCACACACACTATGGACTGTACCACTTACTCCTGCAGATAGGTAGATGTACCCCACACACTATGGACTGTACCACATACCCGTGCAGATAGGTAGATGTACCCCCACACACTATGGACTGTACCACTTACCCCTGCAGATAGGTAGATGTACCCCACACACTATGGACTGTACCACTTACCCCTGCAGATAGATAGATAGATAGATGTACCCCCCACACACTATGGACTGTACCACTTACCCCTGCAGATAGGTAGATGTACCCCCCCACACACTATGGACTGTACCACTTACCCCTGCAGATAGGTAGATGTACCCCCCACACACTATGGACTGTACCACTTACCCCTGCAGATAGATAGATGTACCCCACACACTATGGACTGTACCACATACCCCAGCAGATAGGTAGATGTACCCCACACACACTATGGACTGTACCACATACCCCTGCAGATAGGTAGATGTACCCCCCACACACTATGGACTGTACCACTTACCCCTGCAGATAGGTAGATGTACCCCACACACTATGGACTGTACCACATACCCCAGCAGATAGGTAGATGTACCCCCCACACACTATGGACTGTACCACTTACCCCTGCAGATAGGTAGATGTACCCCCCACACACTATGGACTGTACCACTTACCCCTGCAGATAGGTAGATGTACCCCACACACACTATGGACTGTACCACATACCCCTGCAGATAGGTAGATGTACCCCACACACTATGGACTGTACCACGTACCCCACACACTATGGACTGTACCACTTACCCCTGCAGATAGGTAGATGTACCCCACACACTATGGACTGTACCACTTACCCCTGCAGATAGGTAGATGTACCCCACACACTATGGACTGTACCACTTACCCCTGCAGATAGGTAGATGTACCCCACACACTATGGACTGTACCACTTACCCCTGCCGATAGGTAGAGGTGCCCCACACACTATGGACTGTACCACATACCCCTGCAGATAGATAAATGTACCCCACACACTATGGACTGTACCACATACCCCTGCCTATAGATAGATGTACCCCACACACTATGGACTGTACCACATACCCCTGCAGATAGATAGATGTACCCCACACACTATGGACTGTACCACATACCCCTGCAGATAGATAGATGTACCCCACACACTATGGACTGTACCACATACCCCTGCAGATAGATAGATGTACCCCACACACTATGGACTGTACCACATACCCCTGCAGATAGATAGATGTACCCCACACACACTATGGACTGTACCACTTACCCCTGCAGATAGGTAGATGTACCCCACACACTATGGACTGTACCACATACCCCTGCAGATAGGTAGATGTACCCCACACACTATGGACTGTACCACATACCCCTGCCGATAGGTAGATGTGCCCCACACACTATGGACTGTACCACTTACCCCTGCAGATAGGTAGATGTACCCCACACACACTATGGACTGTACCACATACCCCTGCAGATAGATAGATGTACCCCACACACTATGGACTGTACCACTTACCCCTGCAGATAGGTAGATGTACCCCACACACTATGGACTGTACCACATACCCCTGCAGATAGATAGATGTACCCCACACACTATGGACTGTACCACTTACCCCTGCAGATAGGTAGATGTACCCCACACACTATGGACTGTACCACATACCCCTGCAGATAGGTAGATGTACCCCCCACACACTATGGACTGTACCACTTACCCCTGCAGATAGGTAGATGTACCCCCCACACACTATGGACTGTACCACATACCCCTGCAGATAGATGGATGTACCCCACACACTATGGACTGTACCACATACCCCTGCAGATAGGTGGATGTACCCCACACACACTATGGACTGTACCACTTACCCCTGCAGATAGGTAGATGTACCCCACACACTATGGACTGTACCACATACCCCTGCAGATAGGTAGATGTACCCCCCACACACTATGGATTGTACCACATACCCCTGCAGATAGGTAGATGTACCACACACACACTATGGACTGTACCACTTACCCCTGCAGATAGGTAAATGTACCCCACACACTATTGACTGTACCACTTACCCCTGCAGATAGGTAGATGTACCCCACACACACTATGGACTGTACCACTTACCCCTGCAGATAGGTAGATGTACCCCACACACTATGGACTGTACCACTTACCCCTGCAGATAGGTAGATGTACCCCACACACACTATGGACTGTACCACTTACTCCTGCAGATAGGTAGATGTACCCCACACACTATGGACTGTACCACTTACCCCTGCAGATAGATAGATGTACCCCACACACACTATGGACTGTACCACTTACCCCTGCAGATAGATAGATGTACCCCACACACACTATGGACTGTACCACTTACCCCTGCAGATAGGTAGATGTACCCCACACACTATGGACTGTACCACTTACCCCTGCAGATAGATAGATGTACCCCACACACACTATGGACTGTACCACTTACTCCTGCAGATAGGTAGATGTACCCCACACACTATGGACTGTACCACATACCCGTGCAGATAGGTAGATGTACCCCACACACTATGGACTGTACCACTTACCCCTGCAGATAGGTAGATGTACCCCACACACTATGGACTGTACCACTTACCCCTGCAGATAGGTAGATGTACCCCACACACTATGGACTGTACCACATACCCCTGCCGATAGGTAGATGTACCCCACACACTATGGACTGTACCACATACCCCTGCAGATAGGTAGATGTACCCCACACACTATGGACTGTACCACTTACCCCTGCAGATAGGTAGATGTACCCCCCACACTATCGACTGTACCACTTACCCCTGCAGATAGGTAGATGTACCCCCCACACACTATGGACTGTACCACATACCCCTGCAGATAGATAGATGTACCCCACACACTATGGACTGTACCACATACCCCTGCAGATAGGTAGATGTACCCAACACACTATGGACTGTACCACATACCCCTGCAGATAGGTAGATGTACCCCACACACTATGGACTGTACCACTTACCCCTGCAGATAGATAGATGTACCCCCCACACACTATGGACTGTACCACATACCCCTGCAGATAGGTAGATGTACCCCACACACTATGGACTGTACCACTTACCCCTGCAGATAGGTAGATGTACCCCACACACTATGGACTGTACCACATACCCCTGCCGATAGGTAGATGTACCCCACACACTATGGACTGTACCACTTACCCCTGCAGATAGGTAGATGTACCCCACACACACTATGGACTGTACCACATACCCCTGCAGATAGATAGATGTACCCCACACACTATGGACTGTACCACTTACCCCTGCAGATAGATAGATGTACCCCACACACACTATGGACTGTACCACTTACCCCTGCAGATAGGTAGATGTACCCCACACACTATGGACTGTACCACTTACCCCTGCAGATAGGTAGATGTACCCCACACACTATGGACTGTACCACTTACCCCTGCAGATAGGTAGATGTACCCCACACACACTATGGACTGTACCACTTACCCCTGCAGATAGGTAGATGTACCCCACACACACTATGGACTGTACCACTTACCCCTGCAGATAGATAGATGTACCCCACACACTATGGACTGTACCACATACCCCTGCAGATAGGTGGATGTACCCCACACACACTATGGACTGTACCACTTACTCCTGCAGATAGGTAGATGTACCCCACACACTATGGACTGTACCACATACCCGTGCAGATAGGTAGATGTACCCCACACACTATGGACTGTACCACTTACCCCTGCAGATAGATAGATGTACCCCACACACACTATGGACTGTACCACTTACCCCTGCAGATAGGTAGATGTACCCCACACACTATGGACTGTACCACTTACCCCTGCAGATAGATAGATGTACCCCACACACACTATGGACTGTACCACTTACTCCTGCAGATAGGTAGATGTACCCCACACACTATGGACTGTACCACATACCCCTGCAGATAGATAGATGTACCCCACACACACTATGGACTGTACCACTTACTCCTGCAGATAGGTAGATGTACCCCACACACTATGGACTGTACCACATACCCGTGCAGATAGGTAGATGTACCCCACACACTATGGACTGTACCACTTACCCCTGCAGATAGGTAGATGTACCCCACACACTATGGACTGTACCACTTACCCCTGCAGATAGATAGATGTACCCCCCACACACTATGGACTGTACCACTTACCCCTGCAGATAGGTAGATGTACCCCCCCCACACACTATGGACTGTACCACTTACCCCTGCAGATAGGTAGATGTACCCCCCACACACTATGGACTGTACCACATACCCCTGCAGATAGATAGATGTACCCCACACACTATGGACTGTACCACATACCCCTGCAGATAGGTAGATGTACCCCCCACACACTATGGACTGTACCACATACCCCTGCAGATAGATAGATGTACCCCACACATTATGGACTGTACCACTTACCCCTGCAGATAGGTAGATGTACCCCACACACTATGGACTGTACCACATACCCCAGCAGATAGGTAGATGTACCCCACACACACTATGGACTGTACCACTTACCCCTGCAGATAGGTAGATGTACCCCACACACTATGGACTGTACCACTTACCCCTGCAGATAGGTAGATGTACCCCCCACACACTATGGACTGTACCACTTACCCCTGCAGATAGGTAGATGTACCCCACACACTATGGACTGTACCACATACCCCAGCAGATAGGTAGATGTACCCCCCACACACTATGGACTGTACCACTTACCCCTGCAGATAGGTAGATGTACCCCCCACACACTATGGACTGTACCACTTACCCCTGCAGATAGGTAGATGTACCCCACACACTATGGACTGTACCACTTACCCCTGCAGATAGGTAGATGTACCCCACACACACTATGGACTGTACCACATACCCCTGCAGATAGGTAGATGTACCCCACACACTATGGACTGTACCACTTACCCCTGCAGATAGATAGATGTACCCCACACACTATGGACTGTACCACGTACCCCACACACTATGGACTGTACCACTTACCCCTGCAGATAGATAGATGTACCCCACACACTATGGACTGTACCACTTACCCCTGCAGATAGGTAGATGTACCCCACACACTATGGACTGTACCACTTACCCCTGCAGATAGGTAGATGTACCCCACACACTATGGACTGTACCACTTACCCCTGCAGATAGGTAGATGTACCCCACACACTATGGACTGTACCACTTACCCCTGCAGATAGGTAGATGTACCCCACACACTATGGACTGTACCACTTACCCCTGCAGATAGGTAGATGTACCCCACACACTATGGACTGTACCACTTACCCCTGCAGATAGGTAGATGTACCCCACACACTATGGACTGTACCACTTACCCCTGCAGATAGGTAGATGTACCCCACACACTATGGACTGTACCACTTACCCCTGCAGATAGGTAGATGTACCCCACACACTATGGACTGTACCACTTACCCCTGCAGATAGGTAGATGTACCCCACACACTATGGACTGTACCACTTACCCCTGCAGATAGGTAGATGTACCCCCCACACACTATGGACTGTACCACTTACCCCTGCAGATAGGTAGATGTACCCCCCACACACTATGGACTGTACCACTTACCCCTGCAGATAGGTAGATGTACCCCACACACTATGGACTGTACCACTTACCCCTGCAGATAGGTAGATGTACCCCACACACTATGGACTGTACCACTTACCCCTGCAGATAGGTAGATGTACCCCACACACTATGGACTGTACCACATACCCCTGCAGATAGGTAGATGTACCCCACACACTATGGACTGTACCACTTACCCCTGCAGATAGGTAGATGTACCCCACACACTATGGACTGTACCACTTACCCCTGCAGATAGGTAGATGTACCCCACACATTATGGACTGTACCACTTACCCCTGCAGATAGGTAGATGTACCCCACACACTATGGACTGTACCACTTACCCCTGCAGATAGGTAGATGTACCCCACACACTATGGACTGTACCACTTACCCCTGCAGATAGGTAGATGTACCCCACACACTATGGACTGTACCACTTACCCCTGCAGATAGGTAGATGTACCCCACACACACTATGGACTGTACCATATCCCCTGCAGATAGGTAGATGTACCCCACACACTATGGACTGTACCATATCCCCTGCAGATAGGTAGATGTACCCCACACACTATGGACTGTACCACTTACCCCTGCAGATAGGTAGATGTACCCCACACACTATGGACTGTACCATATCCCCTGCAGATAGGTAGATGTACCCCTTTCCTCCAGTGTATAGGGGGCTGATAATAGACTTTTTCCTGACACATCTCCTCCTTTTTGTCTTGCAGTTGAATGTCTGAAACTCCTGATCAGTAAGATCCTCGGCATCGGGATCATCGTCGGCTCTGTAATGGGTAAGTGATGCCCCCAGAGGGTCTTAGGGGTGCCCCAGAAGGTCCTGCTATTAGGGGTGCCCTAGAGGATTCTGCTATTTTACCAGACATAAAAAGTATTATTTAAAAAAAGTGAAAAAGCCAAGAAAAATTTAAATTGCCCTTTTTCCCATTTTATCTCTCCCCCCCCCCCCCCCAAAAAATACATATTTGGTATCGCCGTGTGCGTAAATTTTCGAACTATCAAAATATGTTGATGATCCCGTACGGTGAAAGGCGTAAATGTAAAAAAGGGCAAAATTGCTGCATTTTTGTGTCGCATTCCAAAAAGAATTTATAAAAAGCTATGAAATAGTTACATATATATATATATATATATATATATATATATATATATATATATATATATACGCAAAAGTGGACCTGTGGACCTCCAGATGTTGCAAGACTACAACTCCCAGCATGCCCGGACAGCCATCGGCTGTCCAGGCATGCTGGGAGTTGTAGTTTTGAAACCTCTGGAGGTCCGCAGGTTGAAGACCACTGCGGCCTTCGTCATCAGCCACCACCCTTTTGTTTTGTACTCACCTCCCCTCGGCGGGAAGTTAGAGTGAGCAGTTCCAGTCCATCTATGCTGCAGGGACCGTCCGGTGGGGAGGGATAGTCGTTGGGGGCTTTCCATTTTCACCGGGGGTGGGGGGGCCTCTTCTCCGAGCTTCGGGCCCGACCCAGGACGAGTGACGTTGCCTTGACGACGACACACAGGGACGTTGCGCATGAACGGACGGTCCCTGCAGCATAGGTGGCCCGGACCAGCTCACCCTAACTTCCCGCCGAGGGGAGGTGAGTACAAAACTAAAGGGGGGGGGGGGGGGGGGTCTGGATGATGACGAGGGCCGCAGTGGTCTTCAACCTGCGGACCTCCAGAGGTTTCAAAACTACAACACCCAGCAAGCCCGGACAGCCGATGGCTGTCCGGGCATGCTGGGAGTTGTAGTTTTGCAACCTCTGGAGGTCCGCAGGTTGAAGACCATTGATGAAGGGATTAACAGGCGGAGAGTTCACTCGAGTATAAGCCGAGGGGGGGGGGGGGGCGTTTTCACCATGAAAAATTGTGCTGAAAAACTCGGCTTATACTCGAGTATATACGGTAATTGTGTTTTAAAAAGCTTGAGATTTTTTTTAAGGCCACACAATAATAGAAAATCATGTAACCATGGTGATCTTTATCATTGTACTGACCCACAGAATAAAGAAAACATGTCATTTTCTTACCGTAAAGTGTACAGCGTGAAAATAAAACCTTCCAAAATGGCGGTGTTGGTTTAAGCTCTCATATGGGTCTGTGGAGGAAAATGTAAGAGTTAGGATTTTTAGAATGTGAGGAGGAAAAAATGAAAATGCAAAAATAAAATTGGGGGGTGTCCTTAAGGGGTTACAAGTGGGTGCTGTAGAGCGTCCTGCTAATAATAAAGTATGGGGGTGCCCCCCCTCTGTGACATGACCCCCCTCCCTCTTTCCTTTTCTCCATTGCTCAGTGAAGGTGCCGCAGATCATGAAGATTGTGCGCTCGGGCACGGCAGAGGGGCTCAGCTTCCAGTCCGTTCTCCTGGAGTTATTGGCACTGTCAGGCACCATGGTGTACAGCATTACCCATGGCTTCCCCTTCAGGTGAGGCGCCCCCCTCAGGGCTCAGGTGGTATGTAACATGTGACTTGTATGGATTTACTGATCTCTGTGTCTCCGCAGCTCTTGGGGTGAGGTCCTCTTCCTCATGATACAGACGCTGATCATCGGGTTCCTGATCCAGCATCTGGGAGGACGCACCACGCTGGGTATAAGAATCATAATGGGGGTCTCCTCCTCTATGACCCTGGCGCTGCCCTCTCCTGCCACCTGAACTGGTATCTGCCGCCCCTCACTTACGCCTCTTGTATATCTCTAGGTGTCCTGTTCCTGGGTGTGTACTTCGCTATAGTCGGTGTCCTTCTGTCTCCTGTCATACCCATGGTTGCCGTCACTGTCCTACAGGCCACCAACATGCCCGCCGTCATCATTAGCCGAGTGAGTATGCACTCCTTACTGTAATCTGTACCACCCTGCAGGAGGAGGGGCAGGGTCATAGCTCCTCCTATCTGTATCACCCTGCAGGAGGAGGGGCAGGGTCATAGCTCCTCCTATCTGTACCACCCTGCAGGAGGAGGGGCAGGGTCATAGCTCCTCCTATCTGTATCACCCTGCAGGAGGAGGGGCAGGGTCATAGCTCCTCCTATCTGTATCACCCTGCAGGAGGAGGGGCAGGGTCATAGCTCCTCCCATCTGTATCACCCTGCAGGAGAAGGGGCAGGGTCATAGCTCCTCCTATCTGTATCACCCTGCAGGAGGAGGGGCAGGGTCATAGCTCCTCCTATCTGTACCACCCTGCAGGAGAAGGGGCAGGGTCATAGCTCCTATCTGTATCACCCTGCAGGAGGAGGGGCAGGGTCATAGCTCCTCCCATCTGTATCACCCTGCAGGAGAAGGGGCAGGGTCATAGCTCCTCCTATCTGTATCACCCTGCAGGAGGAGGGGCTGGGTCATAGCTCCTCCTATCTGTATCACCCTGCAGGAGGAGGGGCAGGGTCATAGCTCCTCCTATCTGTATCACCCTGCAGGAGGAGGGGCAGGGTCATAGCTCCTCCTATCTGTACCACCCTGCAGGAGGAGGGGCAGGGTCATAGCTCCTCCTATCTGTATCACCCTGCAGGAGGAGGGGCAGGGTCATAGCTCCTCCTATCTGTATCACCCTGCAGGAGGAGGGGCAGGGTCATAACCAGGGATCGACCGATTATCAGTTTGGCCGATATTCACGATTTTGGACATTATCGGTATCAGCAATTACCTTGCCAATATGCCGATAATTGATCTGCAGCGGCTTCTGCGGGGCCGGGTGGGTTGGTGGGTGGGGGGCTGAAATAGCCGATAACTTATACCGATATGCCAGTATAAGTTATCGGCTATCTGCCTGAAAGGTAACAGATTATAGGTATCGGCCCTAAAAAATCGATATCGGTCGATCCCTACTCATAACTCCTCCTCCTTGTATCACCCTGCAGGGGGAGGGGCAGAGTCATAGCTCCTCCCATCTGTATCACCCTGCAGGAGGAGGGGCAGGGTCATAGCTCCTCCCATCTGTATCACCCTGCAGGAGGAGGGGCAGGGTCATAGCTCCTCCTATCTGTATCACCCTGCAGGAGGAGGGGCAGGCACATAGCTCCTCCTATCTCTATCACCCTGCAGGAGGAGGGGCAGGCACATAGCTCCTCCTATCTCTATCACCCTGCAGGTGGAGGGGCAAACTCATGGCTCCTCCTATCTCTATCACCCTGCAGGTGGAGGGGCAGGGTCATAGCTCCTCCTATCTATATCACCCTGCAGGTGGAGGGGCAGGCACATGGCTCCTCCCATCTGTATCACCCTGCAGGAGAAGGGGCAGGGTCATAGCTCCTATCTGTATCACCCTGCAGGAGGAGGGGCAGGCACATAGCTCCTCCTATCCTATCACCCTGCAGGGGGAGGGGCAGAGTCATAGCTCCTCCTATCTCTATCACCCTGCAGGTGGAGGGGCAGGCTCATGGCTCCTCCTATCTCTATCACCCTGCAGGAGGAGGGGCAGGGTCATAGCTCCTCCTATCTCTATCACCCTGCAGGGGGAGGGGCAGAGTCATAGCTCCTCCTATCTCTATCACCCTGCAGGGGGAGGGGCAGAGTCATAGCTCCTCCTATCTCTATCACCCTGCAGGGGGAGGGGCAGAGTCATAGCTCCTCCTATCTCTATCACCCTGCAGGTGGAGGGGCAGAGTCATAGCTCCTCCTATCTCTATCACCCTGCAGGTGGAGGGGCAGGCTCATGGCTCCTCCTATCTCTATCACCCTGCAGGGGGAGGGGCAGGGTCATAGCTCCTCCTATCTCTATCACCCTGCAGGTGGAGGGGCAGGCTCATGGCTCCTCCTATCTCTATCACCCTGCAGGGGGCAGGCTTTTGAGCTGATCTGTGAATGTTGCTTAGACCTTTTATATAGTGATGACTTCTTTCTGCAGCTTATACAAGCAGTGACTAACTATAGGAATGGTCACACGGGTCAGCTATCGGCAGTGACGGTCTCGCTATTATTCCTGGGCTCCCTGGCTCGGATCTTCACTTCGGTTCAGGTAAAAGACCTCAGTTTGTGCGTGTCCTGTGTTCTCTTCCCATCACTATTGGGATATAGGTTATTAGTTTTGATACGGGGAATCCATCGTATACCTTATTATGTATATTCTATATCTGAGGACATTGTATGTTCCCCTTCTGTCACTGACTCCAGGCCTTTATTCCCCCATCAGGAGACCGGAGACCCCCTCATGGCTCTCACCTTCATAGTGTCCTCCTCATGTAATGGACTGATTTTTGCTCAGTTGCTTTACTACTGGAATGTCAGCTCTGCGGGCGACAAGAAGAAAAAGAAGAAGCGAAACTAAAGATTAGATTTTTATGTGAACATTTCCCAATCTTAGTGTGTCCATCCATGTCCTCCCCTCTGGACCCGCCGGGTTGTCCACGACTTCTGAAATTCCAATAAATTCTTATTTTTACATTTGGTTGTAATTGGTGTCTATTTATCATCATCCTGGGCAAGACAAATGGTGCCCCTCGCACTACAGTCATGGCCATAAATGTTGTCCCCCCTGAAATGTGTCTATATAATGAAGTATTTCTCACAGGAAAGGATTGCAGGAACACAGGTTTATTCCCTTTGTGTATATATATATATATAGATCTCCTCTCCTCTGTATATATATATATATATATATATATAGATCTCCTCTCCTCTGTATATATATATATATATATATATATAGATCTCCTCTCCTCTGTATATATATATATTGCAGTAACACAGGTTTTGCTATACACATGTTTATTCCCTTTGTGTGTGTGTGTGTGTGTGTGTGTGTGTGTGTGTGTGTGTATGTATGTATGTGTGTGTGTGTGTGTGTATATATATATATATATATATATATATATATATATATATATATATATATATATATAGATAGATCTCCTCTGTGTGTGTGTATATATATATATATATATATATATATATATATATATATATATATAGATCTCCTGTGTGTGTGTGTATATATATATATATATATATATATATATATAATAATATATTGCAGTAACACAGGTTTTGCTATACACACGTTTATTCCCTTTGTGTGTATTGGAACTAAACCAAAAAAGGGAGGAAAAAAGCAAATTGGACATAATGTCACCAAACTCCAAAAATGGGAGACAAGTTCACTTAGTCTTTGCATTGTGTGTCTGTGTGTGTCACACTAAGCATGGACAACAGAAAGAGGAGAAGAGAACTGTCTGAGGACTCGAGAACCAAAATTGTGGAAAAATATCAACAATCTCCAGGTTACACGTCCATCTCCAGAGATCTAGATTTGTCTTTGTCCACAGTGCGCAACATTATCAAGAAGTTTACAACCCATGGCCCTGTAGATAATCTCCTTGGGTGTGGATAGACAGGATAGTCTGGATGGTGGATAAGCAGCCCCAAACAAGTTCCAAAGATATTCAAGCTGTCCTGCAGGCTCAGGAAGCATCAGTGTCAGCGTGAACTATCCGTCCACATTTAAATTAAATGAAACGCTATGACAGGAGACCCAGGAGGACCCCGCTATGGAGGAGACCCAGGAGGACCCCGCTATGGAGGAGACCCAGGAGGACCCCGCTATGGAGGAGACCCAGGAGGACCCCGCTATGGAGAAGACCCAGGAGGACCCCACTATGGAGGAGACCCAGGAGGACCCCACTGCTGACACAGACAGAAAAAAGAGAGACTACATTTTACCAAAATGATCTTGAGTAACCAAAATCCTTCTGGGAAAACGTCTTGTGGACAGATGAGACAAGATAGAGCTTTTTGGTAAAGCCCATCATTCTACTGTTTACCGAAAACGGAATGAGGCCTACAAAGAAAAGAACACAGTACCTACAGTGACATATGGTGGAGGTCAGTGATGTTTTGGGTTGTTTTGCTGCCTCTGGCACTGGGGGCCTTGAATGTGTACAAGACATCATGAAATCTGAGGATTACCAATGGATTTTGGGTCGCACTGTACAGCCCAGTGTCAGAAAGCTGGGTTTGTGTCTGAGATCTTGGGTCTTCCAGCAGGACAATGACCCCAAACATACGTCAAAAAGACCCCAGAAATGGATGACAACAAAGCGCTGGAGAGTTCTGAAGTGTCAGCAATGAGTCCAGATCTAATTCCCATTGATCACCTGTGGAGAGATCTTATAATTACTGTTGGGAAAAGGCGCCTTCCAATAAGAGACCGGGAGCAGTTTGTAAAGGAAGAGTGGTCCAACATTCCGGCTGAGAGGTGTAAGAAGCTTATTGATGGTTATAGGAAGAGTGGTCCAACATTCCGGCTGAGAGGTGTTTGAAGCTTATTGATGGTTATAGGAAGAATGGTGCCTCTCGCACTATGTACTGGATATGAGGTATATGGGACTGGAGGGAGGTGAGACTGGTGCCTCTCACACTATGTACTGGATATCAGGTATATGGGACTGGAGGGAGGTGAGACTGGTGCCTCACACTATGTACTGGGTATCGGGTATATGGGACTGGAGGGAGGTGAGACTGGTGCCTCTCACACTATGTACTGGATATCAGGTACAGTACATGATACTGGAGGGGAGGAAGACTGATGCCCCCCCCACACACACACTTTTCAGGGTTCACACCCTTCCTCCGCTTTTGCTACTCTTCAGCATGACGGCTCTGCTGATATTAACCCCTTGGGGACGGAGGGTTTTTCCGTCTTTGCGCTTTTGTTTTTTCCTCCTTACCTTTAAAAAATCATAACCCTTTTCAATGTTTTCACCTAAAAGTCCATATTATGGCTTATTTTTTGCGCCACCAATTCTACTTTGTAATGACATTAGTCATTTTACCCAAAAATCTAGAGTGAAACAAAAAAAAAAAAAATTCATTGTGTGACAAGATGGAAGAAAAAACGCCATTTTGTAACTTTTGGGGGCTTCTATGCAGTACATTTTCCGATAACGGTGACACCTTCTCATTATTCTGTAGGTCCATACGGTTATAATGACCCCCTACTTATATAGGTGATTTTGTCGCACTTCTGGAAAAAATCCTAACTACATGCAGGAAAATGTATACGTTTTAAAAGTCCTCTTCTGACCCCTATTACTTTTTTTTTTTTTTCGCTTACGGGGCCGGTTTGAGGGCTAATTTTTTTGCGCCGTGATCTGAAGTTTTAGCGGTACCATTTTTGTATCGATCAGACTTTTTGATCGCTTTTTATCAATTTTTTTCATGATATAAAAAGTTACCAAAAATACACTATTTTGGACTTTGAAATATTTTTGCACATACGCCATTAACTGTGCGGTTTAGTTAACAATATATTTTTATAATTTGGACATTTCCGCATGCTGCGATACCACATGTTTATTTTTATTTACATTTTTTTTTTTTATGGGGAAAGGGGGTGATCCAAACTTTTATTATTGAAGGGGTTAAATGATCCTCACTCCTTTTTTTTTTACATTTTATTTATTTTGCAGTGTTATAGCTCCCATAGGGGGCTAGAACACTGTACACACTGATCTTTTACATTGATCATTGTTATCCCATAGGGAACCATTGTTCAATGATTCTGCCGCTTGACTGCTCATGTCTGGATCTCAGGCACTGAGCAGTCGTTCGGCGATCGGACAGCGAGGAGGAAGGTAGGGGACCCTCCTGCTGTCCTACAGCTGTTTGGGATGCTGCGGCAATCCTGAACATCCCACTGAGCTAGCCAGGAGCAGTTTACTTTCATTTTAGACGAGTCGTTCAACTTTGAATGCCGCCTTTATAGGGTTAATAGCGCGGGACACAGCGATCAGTGCCGCGCGCTATTAGCCACTGGTTCCGGCCGTTGTTAGAGGCCGGGCCCGACCTGCTATTATGGCCCCGCGATATAGAAAGGGAGAGGGTGGAGGGCATACAAGGTACCCCCTTCAACCCCAACAGGTTAAAGGAGTACGCCACTGGAAAACTTTATTTATTTTTTCTCAAAATTAACTGGTGCCAGAAAAGTAAACAAATCTGTAAGTTATTTCTATTTAAAAAAAAATCTTAATCCTTCCAGTACTTATCAGCTGCTGTATGTTCCAGAGGAAGTTCTTCTTTTGGAATTTCCTTTCTGTCTGACCACAGTGCTCTCTGCTGACACCTGTGTCCTTTTTAGGAACTGTCCAGAGTAGAGAGCAGGAGCAAATCTATCCAGCTCTGGACAGTTTCTAAAATGGACAGAGGTGCCAGCAGAGAGCACTGTGGTCAGACAGAAAGGAAATTCAAAAAGAAAGCTTCCTCTGGAACATACAGAAGCTAAGTACTGGAAGAATTAAGATTTTTTAAATAGAAATAACTTACAGATTTGTTTAACATTCTGGCACCAGTTGATTTGAAGAAACATTTTTTTTTTTCCAAGGGAGTACCCCTTTAGGAAGCAGTTCCTTGTTTTCTTGTAACTAATCATCCAGTCCCTTCCCTGCTGGGACCTAGCTGTTTAAGCTGCAGCAGTTCAGTCTGCCTCTGTAATTGTGGGGTCTCTGATCTTCAAGTCAGACATCCACTCTGGTTTCTTATTCCGACTTCACTGCTTTAGGGTATTCTGACTTTGACTAATCCAGAGAACCTGTTTTAGCTCCTGACCCGTAACCTATATGACCTGCAAAGATGGCAATCTTAATGTGTGGTCCCTGATTGTGATACAAGTGTTTAAACCCTTAAAACTGATTCACAGCCCATATCCTGGTTTATCTAAACCCAGCTCTCCCATTCATACTTGGATGTGTCTGAGACAGGAGTAGGCGCTCAACATCCTACCCATGTAAACCTGTTACATCCTTGTGGATTTCTATCTTTACAGAAAAAAACTTGAATGTAACTTTGAAATCGAGGAGTGTTGGCCAAACTTTTGTCCCTCAAGCAGTGGCGGCACTTGCTTGAGGATACACTCCTACCTATTTTAATACTTATGGACCAGAAAAACTTTTCCTACCTCTCCAAGCCTGTATGTTTATCTCCACGACATGCTAGACGGGCTCTTTCTTTCCCGATTAAATACGCCATGCCCTTCCTTTCTGGAACTAAGAACAATAAAGCTGATGTCCTGTCTTGCCATTACTTCTCTCAGCTTAAAGGGGTACTCCAGCCCTAGACATCTTATTCCCGATCCAAAGGTGCAATCTTCCTTCTGCACCTGGCGTTCGTTTAGAGCGTCGGGTGCAGCGCCGGAGGCTCGTGACATCACGGCTGTACCCCACTCGAGACATCACGGTCATGCCCCCTCAATGCAAGTCTATGGGAGGGGGCGTGATGTCACTAGCCTCTGCTCCACATCGCCAATCAAGAGCGAAGTTTGCTCTGTGCACTGGATGTATGGGGACCCCCGCGATCAGACACCTTATACCCTATCCTTTTGGATAGGGGATAAGATGTCTAGGGGCAGAGTACCCCTTTAAGAGAGTAACCCAGTCTTACCTGCTGATGGTTGTAAAGCCACTTTGTTCTGTTCTTTCCTCTCCATTCCATGCCCATGTTCTAGCCACTCAAAACTCTTCTCCTCCCGAAAAGCCTAGTGAGAGGTGCTTTGTGCCCGAGAAATTTAGACTACTTATGCAAAGTTTGTACCATGATACCAGAGCAACCGAGCACCCGGCAGAAATGTGTTATTGTGGGCCCGGTGTAAGAAAGCATGCTTTCATACACCTTACAGCGGGTCCCCTGTAGCCTATACCCAATGGGGAGCTCCCCTAGACTTATTTATCAATTGATTTTATGGTCGACCTGCCTTCTTCTAAAGGTTTTCCGGAAATCCTCATGATTCTCGTGTTAATTATCTTGAAAATGTCATTCGCTACGCAAAAAGCTGCCTTTGACTCGAGCTAGCCATCATATTTGCTCAGAACCTCTTTCTACTTCATGGGTTACCTAAGGTAATAGTCTCTGACAGTGGAGGTCTGTTTATGTCCCGATTCTGGCTAAAGGTTTGCGACCAAATGGGTATGAAGTGGTCCTTTTCTGTGGCCTATTGGATCAATGTTCAGAGGTGATAGGACGACTGGTCGGGCCTGTTAGGATGCATAGTTTTCTGTGAATTCATCCTCCAGCACGTCTCCATTTTTGGCTACAGTTTTGAACCTTTTCATCGTTGTTACCTAAATTCTTTGCACCACTTAGAATTCTGGAATTGGAAAACCATCTCCAGGACCTTGAGGCGCATGGGAAGAGCAGCAGAAGCTCCAGACCGACCAGAGGTGATTAGCGGCAGAGGGTATGGATGTGTACCTGAAACTTGGACCTCCATATTCACACCCAAAATCTGCCAAGTAAATTTGGCTCTACCACACTCGAGTTGACCTGGTTCTATAAACTCCCTACAAATTTCTATGGTCCCAATGTTTTGTTTTAAAAGCCCTTGGTATGCAATTTCTACGCCTTGTTACCGTTTTCTGCCAGTATGGATTGGCAATCGTAAAGAATATGAGGTCCACACTATCCTCGACTTCCGTATGTCCAGGGGATGTCTTCATTATGTACCGTAATCCGCTAGAAAGGCTATGGTCCCAAAACGGTCCTGGGTCTGAGGAAAGGATGTACAAGCTCATGCCCTTCTCTGAGCCTTTCATGCTCAGTTTCCCCATAAACCTGTTGGACCTTCTTCCCTTCCCTACTTTCATCTCCGCAAGACAGCTCAGATATCTGGTTTTGTGGTTCGTCTCCATCTTGTTTTGTGGTTTCTAAACACTGGATCTGGACCTTGGGTATAAGGGTCTGGAGGGATGTGAGCCTGACACACACACACACACACACGTATGTATTTAACACACACACACGTATGTATTTAACACACACGTATAGATTTTACCCATATGCATTTACACTTTTTTTTTTAAATTACCAAAATGGTGCACAGACTTAATAAATTCTGCACAATTATAGAAACCAGTGAGCTGCAGAGATTGGGTTAAAGGGGTACTCCGGAAAACATCACCCATCTCAAGGATAGTGGATAAGATCAACCTCTAGCTTGAGACCCCCGCAATCTCTTGGCCCGGCAGCGGTGGCATCCAGAACACGGAAGTTTGTGATGTCATGCCACGCCCCCTCCATTTCTATCAGAGGGGGCGTGATGGCTAGTATGTAGTAGTCACGCCTCCCCCCATAGACATGAATGGAGGGGGCGTGGCGGCTGTAGTCGCCAGTCATCCGGCATGGAGCAGAGTTTGCTCTGTGCGCGCATGACTAGGATGCCATAGCGGTGATCACGTGGGGCCCCCAGCAGCAGGACCCCAGCGATTAGACATCTTATCCTCCTATCCTTTGGACAGGGGATAAGATGTTTTCAGGCGGAGTACCCCTTTAAGCTTTGTGCTCTGGCATTTGTATGTGTCCTATTAGGTGGTGTAGGCTTTGCGCAAAAAAAAAAAAAAAAAAATCTTAGGCTGCATTCACGTCTCGTTTTTGCAATACGGTTCCGGTGACACTGGAAAAAAAAGGGTGACTGGTGTAGCCTGAGTCTGCACCAATGATCCTTGCCTAGCAGGTGTGAGGTGGCATCGGTGCCACCTCATGATCGGCGGGATTAGTTGGCTGGACTGGCCAACCAATCACCTGTCCTGCTGGGCAGCAAGCATCGGCTGTGGTGTGGGGTGTGGGAGGCTTACCTGGGGTCCGGTGTGGCGGCGTCTGGCGGTCTTTGGCGGAGGGATCTAACAGCAGGAGGTAAGCGCTGTTTGCCTCCTGCTGTTGCCTAGCAACAACCACAGCATGCACAGCTAAAGGGCATGCTATGAGTTGTAGTTATGCAACAGCTGGAGGCACAACTGCAACGCCCAGCATGCCCTTTTGCTGGGAGTTGTAGTTATGAAAATTTTTTGCCTCCAGCTGTTGCATAACTACAACTCCCACCATGCATGGACAGCCAAAGGCATGCTCTGAACTGTAGTAGTGTGCCTCCAGCTGTTGCAGAACTACAACGCTCAGCATGCCCTTTGGCTGTCCGTGCATGCTGAGAGTTGTAGTTTTGCAACAGCTGATGGAATCGGAATGAAAAGTAAAAGCATCTCAGAGTTATTAATGCTTAAAGTGACAGTGGTCAGATGTGCAAAAAATGCTCCCGTCCTTAAGGTGAAAATGGGCTGGGTCCTTAAGGGGTTAAAGTGTTAAAGCCAATGATACATGTCCCACACTATGCCTATTAATACTTAAACTTTTTATATATTAAAGAATGATCCCTAATGAATAACTTTCTAATTGCTTTTAATTAAGAATTTTGCATCCTTTCATGTGTATTTTAAGTGAAAAAAATTCACCACTGGGGATCTTCCTACAAGTCCTGTCCGCAAACATTTCTATTGATTTCGGACTCATGGCATGAGTCCGAAATCACTCTGCAGCCAGGACACGTATGAGCTCAGCACAGCTCCCCCCTGTCATTCAGACAGAGAGAGCGCTGTGCTCGTACTTCAGCTCCTACTACTGCCATCTGACTCGGCCGGCCACACACCTTCATTTTACTGCTGCAGCCACTGCAACTCGGTCCTCTGATCTTCAGAGCTGCCATACCTGCCCTCTGCTGAGACTCTGTGCGCGCTCCCGAGAGGGATCGCAGCATACAGGAGGAAGGGGGAAATGAGCCCGGCATCAGCTGACGTCACGCCTCCCGGGCCACTCCCCCTCCTTCTGTCTCAGACGGCCGGCAGCTTAGCTCATAGTAAAAAAGGTATTTTGGGTGGTTTAAAAAAAAAAGCAGGGATAGTGTCAGATACAGTCAGGGACAGTTGGGGGGGGGGGAGGGATAAGGTAAAGTTTAGTTGTTGATAGGTGCTCTTTAAAGGGGTTTTCCAGGAATCATAAAACAGGCCTAATTTCCTTCAAAGACTGCTCCTTGTCTGTCTCCAGGTTGGGTGTGGTTCTGCAGCTCTGTTCCATTGAAGTGAATGGAGCCAGGTTGTAATGCCACACCCAACCTGCAGACAGACAGGGAGCGGTCCTTGAAGAAATGCTTTATTTCCTGGATAACCCCTTTAATATCCTGGTCCCAGATAGAGCTGGAGGGGAGAGCGTTACTACCATATATCCTGATCCCATAGAGATAGCAGCAGTATACAGATAACTTTTATATATGCTGTTCCTATAGAGAGAGCGGGAGGGGAGGGGTATGGGAGGTGCCAATAGTGGTGATATTATTGTGCAATTAACAGAAAGTCAGGTGGCGCACCTTTTTTAACACATTAAACACTGGTTCTCTGTAGGTCATGCTAGTGATCACATGACCCAGTTACAGTAATGCAATGTATGAATGCAGCTGTGCTGGAATAAAATAGATGATGCTGTAGGACTAGTGCTGTAAGAGTACTAGAGGTGAATATTACTGTACAAACAACCCACACAAATGAGGAAAGCGGAGCTGAGGTTTACAAGTGACTGTTTTATTAGTATTTCTGAGTGCGGGCCCCGGGGCCCACCATAGCGTCATGTACAGTGTTAGCTGGTGGTGCAGTTTTACTACTGGATCTACATGGCTCAGAGGAATCCTTCCTCTGTCGTCCTGAGTATCATCCTAAAGGCTAAATATCAGTTCATCGTCCGCTACAATTAAAGCGATGGCGTCTTCTAGGAAACGGCGCAGGGCGGACTAAACGTCTGTGACACAGAATACAGAGACAGCTTCTCCGCGGCCGGGCGGAGGTCGTCATGATGGGTGGGGTCGTTCCGTTGCAGTTACATTCTTTAGTAGCAGTGGTAGAGACTGCGGTCAGGGAAGGGGGAGGGGATCATCGTCCCTTAGAGGGGCTCGTCAATGGTCGACACCTAGAAATAACCAGAAAATATAGACATGAGTGAGAGTCCTGTATACAGGGAAGCAGACTGGGCCAATATGGAGGTTTGGGGATGAGTTAGAGACCACCAGGGATGGTATTGATCCACCTAGACACAAGGGATGTTAGTCGTTAATACTATGGACTCCCTCTAGACATCCGGGCTCTTGGTGCTTGACCCTTTCCTAGACACCTTGGCTCTTGGTGATTGAACCCCTAGACAACAGGGCTGTTAGTGATTGACCCTTTCCTAGACACTAGGCCCCTCCTCTCAGACTCCCATTGCATTCTACTACACCAGGGCTCTTGGTGATTCGGCTCACCCCATGGGGACATTAGGCAGCAGGTCATAATAAAGGTATCACACTGTTATAAAACCAATCACATGGGTGCTCACCTGGTGTCAGCATCCTAAACCGCTCATGGTTCCAATTCGCTCCAATTTCATCCCAAAACATCCACGGCTCGTCCCAGATTTCCTTGTACGTCCTCGAAATTTTTTCTGGTTGTTCATGAAGTCACTGAAGACACGGAGCCATGCACGATTGGGGGGCATCTGGGCTGAATCAGGGGCAAGCAGAGTGTCCCTAGGGCGAGGGCCGGAGGGTGGCATCCCCAACTCATCCATACTATCCAGGAGCATCAGTTCCTCTGAAGAGGAGAGGTCCTGGGATAGAATGTCCACCAGAGACTGTGGAAAATGGGAGAGAGGAAGAAGGGTAAATCATAGACATGGTACAGAGAAAAAGTAGATCAACCAGAGACTGTACAGGAAACGGGAGAGAGGAAGAAGGGTAAATCATAGACACCGTCCAGAGAACAAGATCTACTAGAGACTGGGCAGGAAACTGGGACAGAGGAAGAAGGGTAAATAATAAACATTGTACAGAGAGCAAGAAGATCAACCAGAGACTATATGGGAAACAGGAGAGAGGAAGAAGGGAAATTATATACATGGTACAGAGAACAAGATGATCTACCAGAGACTGTACGAGAAAGAGGAGGGAGAAGGGTAAATCATAGACGCTGTCCAAAGAACAAGAAAATCTACTAGAGACTGTGCAGGAAACTGGGACAGAGGAAGAAGGGTAAATCATAAACATGGTACAGAGAGCAAGAAGATCAACCAGAGACTGTGTGGGAAACAGGAGAGAGGAGGAGAAGAGTAAATTCTATCTATCTCTCTCATATCTATCTATATATGCTATCTATCTCTCTCTCATATCTATCCATCTATCTCTCATTTATCTATCTATCTATCTCATATCTAGCTATCTCATATTCATAAGGGTAAATCATAGACCTGGTACAGAGAACAAGATCTACCAGAGACTGTGTGGGAAATGGGAGAGAGGAAGAGAAGAGTAAATTCTATCTATCTAGCTATCTCATATCTATCTATCTAGTAAAACAAGAAGGTAGCAGCGCACCGTCAGAGTAATTAGAGATGGATGCAATTAAGTGGGAGTCCCAGGTCACGAGGCTCCAAGTAACAAGTAGATGCAAAAACACTGCAGCACTCCAAAACTTGTGATAAAAAAACTAGTAAAAAGTATTTATTCCGTCAAAAATGCAGAAGGAAACGTTTCCGCAAGGCTTGAGAAAGGCTGCATGTTAGCAGCTGAAACGTTGCCTTCTGCATTTTTAATGGAATAAATACTTTTTACAAGTTTTTTTATCACAAGTTTTGGAGTGCTGCAGTGTTTTTACATCTATCCATCTCAAATCTATCTATCTCATATCTATCTATCTCATAGCTATCTCGTATCTATCTCATATCTATCTATCTCATAGCTATCTCGTATCTATCTCATATCTATCTATCTCATAGCTATCTCGTATCTATCAGGCTATCTCGTATCTTATCTATCTCATATCTATCTATCTGGTATCTATCTATCTCGTATTTATCCATCTAGCTCTTATCTATCTATCAATCTCGTATCTATCTAGCTATCTCGTATCTTATCTATCTCGTATCTTATCTATCTATCTATCTATCTCGTATCTTATCTATCTATCTATCTCGTATCTTATCTATCGATCTATCTCGTATCTTATCTATCGATCTATCTCGTACCTTATCTATCGATCTATCTCGTACCTTATCTATCGATCTATCTCGTACCTTATCTATCGATCTATCTCGTACCTTATCTATCGATCTATCTCGTACCTTATCTATCGATCTATCTCGTATCTTATCTATCGATCTATCTCGTATCTTATCTATCGATCTCGTATCTTATCTATCGATCTCGTATCTTATCTATCGATCTCGTATCTTATCTATCGATCTCGTATCTTATCTATCGATCTCGTATCTTATCTATCTCGTATCTTATCTATATCTATCTTATCTATCTATCTCGTATCTTATCTATCTATCTCGTATCTTATCTATCTATCTATCTCGTATCTTATCTATCTATCTATCTCGTATCTTATCTATCTATCTATCTCGTATCTTATCTATCTAGCTATCTCGTATCTTATCTATCTAGCTATCTCGTATCTTATCTAGCTATCTCGTATCTTATCTAGCTATCTCGTATCTTATCTATCGCTCTCGTATCTTATCTATTGCTCTCGTATCTTATCTATCGATCTTGTATCTTATCTATCTCTATCTATCTTATCTATCTATCTTGTATCTTATCTATCTCTATCTATCTTATCTATCTATCTATCTATCTATCTCGTATCTTATCTAGCTATCTTGTATCTTATCTATCTCGTATCTTATCTAGCTATCTTGTATCTTATCTATCTCGTATCTTAACTATCTCGTATCTTATCTAGCTAGCGCTTATCTATCTATCTCGTATCTTATCTATCTATCTATCTCGTATCTATATCTATCTATCTAGCTCTTATCTATAGCTATCTCGTATCTTATCTATCTCATATCTTATCTATCTCGTATCTTATCTATCTCGTATCTTATCTATCTATCTCTTATCCATCCCTTACCTTGAGTTGCTTGAGCTGTGGGGAGGGTCGTCCATAGACACCCACAATCAGTAGGGTCACCACGGTGAGGGCTGAGGTTCCTTTCATTCTGGGGTATTACTGGAGGGATCTGTAGCCCTATGGGGTTTCCGCAGGGTCAGTCGGGTTGTAGTTGGGGGTCTCCGTAGAGTCAGTAGGAGCTGTAATCGGGGGTCACTTACACGTTTGCAGGTTTCTTGGAGTCCTGATATTTCAGGACCGGTCAGTTCTGAGGCTCGGGGTCTGGGCGGACATATATATAGAGGGGAATGGGTAGGGGGGGCTGTTTTATTGTGGAGGGAGGGGGAGTGTTGCCCTGGGATACCCTCTCGCCCCATTAGAGGAGGCTTAGGAATGTCGCCCCCTCCCTACAACACCCCATTGAATCACACATAGCGACTACAGAGGTGTTAATGACCTTAATACTGCAGGAGGACAAATTATACAGATCACTGATTAATGTATTTATAGCAATTCAGTATATGTGCTTCTCAGCATGTCAGTAAGATCACCTGTGCTCCTCAACATGTCAGTAAGATCACCTGTGCTTCTCAGCATGTCAGTAAGATCACCTGTGCTCCTCAACATGTCAGTAAGAGATCACCTGTGCTCCTCAGCATGTCAGTAAGATCACCTGTGCTCCTCAGCGTGTCAGTAAGAGATCACCTGTACTCCTCAACATGTCAGTAAGATCACCTGTGCTCCTCAGCATGTCAGTAAGAGATCACCTGTACTCCTCAACATGTCAGTAAGAGATCACCTGTGCTCCTCAACGTGTCAGTAAGAGATCACCTGTACTCAATGTGTCAGTAAGAGATCACCTGTGCTCCTCAGCGTCAGTAAGATCACCTGTGCTCCTCAGCGTGTCAGTAAGAGATCACCTGTACTCCTCAGCATGTCAGTAAGAGATCACCTGTGCTCCTCAACATGTCAGTAAGAGATCACCTGTACTCCTCAGCATGTCAGTAAGATCACCTGTGCTCCTCAACATGTCAGTAAGAGATCACCTGTGCTCCTCAACATGTCAGTAAGAGATCACCTGTACTCCTCAGCATGTCAGTAAGATCACCTGTACTCCTCAACATGTCAGTAATCACCTGTGCTCCTCAACATGTCAGTAAGAGATCACCTGTACTCCTCAACATGTCAGTAATCACCTGTGCTCCTCAACATGTCAGTAAGAGATCACCTGTACTCCTCAACGTGTCAGTAAGAGATCACCTGTACTCCTCAACATGTCAGTAATCACCTGTGCTCCTCAACATGTCAGTAAGAGATCACCTGTGCTCTTCAGCGTGTCAGTAAGAGATCTCCTGTGCTCCTCAACATGTCAGTAAGAGATCACCTGTACTCCTCAATGTGTCAGTAATCACCTGTGCTCCTCAACATGTCAGTAAGAAATCACCAGGGCTCCTCAACATGTCAGTAAGAGATCACCTGTGCTCCTCAACATGTCCGTAAGAAATCACCTGTGCTCCTCAACATGTCAATAAGAAATCATCTGTGCTCCTCAACGTGTCAGTAAGAGCTCACCTGTACTCCTCAACGTGTCAGTAATCACCTGTGCTCCTCAACGTGTCAGTAAGAGATCACCTGTGGTCCTCAACGTGTCAGTAAGAGCTCACCTGTGCTCCTCAATGTAAGTAAGAGCTCACCTGTATGCCTCAACATGTCAGTAATCACCTGTGCTCCTCAACGTGTCAGTAAGAGATCACCTGTGCTCCTCAACATGTCAGTAAGAGCTCACCTGTGCTCCTCAACATGTCAATAAGAGCTTACCTGTGCTCCTCTACGTGTCTGTAAGAGATCACCTGTGCTCCTCAACGTGTCAGTAATCACCTGTGCTCCTCAACGTGTCGGTAAGAGATCACCTGGGCTCCTCAATGTGTCCGTAATAGAGATCACCTGTGCTTCTCAATGTGTCAGTAAGTGATCACCTGCGCTCCTCAATGTATCAGTAAAAGATCACCTGTGCTCCTCAACGTGTCTGTAAGAGATCACCTGTGCTGCTCAACATGTCAGTAAGAGATCGCGTGTATTCAACTCGTCTGTAAGAGATCACCTGTACTCAGCATGTCAGTAAGAGATCACCTGTAATCAGCATGTCAGTAAGAGATCACCGGGGCTCCTCAACGTGTCAGTAAGAGATCACCTGTACTCAGCGTGTCAGTAAGAGATCACCTGGGCTCCTCAACATGTCAGTAAGAGATCACCTGTGCTCCTCAACGTGTCAGTAATCACCTGTGCTCCTCAACGTGTCTGTAAGAGATTACCTGGGCTCCTCAATGTGTCAGTAAGAGATCACCTGTACTCAACGTGTCAGTAAGAGATCACCTGTGCTGCTCAACATGTCAGTAAGAGATCATCTGTATTCAACTCGTCTGTAAGAGATCTCCTGTGCTCCTCAACGTGTCGGTAAGAGATCACCTGTGCTCCTCAATGTGTCAGTAAGAGATCACTTGTACTCAGCGTGTCAGTAAGAGATCACCTGTGCTCCTCAACATGTCAGTAAGAGTTCACCTGTGCTCCTCAACGTGTCAGTAAGAAATCACCTGTGCTCCTCAACGTGTCAGTTAGAAATCACCTGTGCTCCTCAACATGTCAGAGATCACCTGGACTTCTCAATGTGTCAGTTAGAGATCACCTGGGCTCCTCAACATGTTGGTAAGAGATCACCTGTGCTCCTCAACGTGTCAGTAAGAGATCACCTGTGCTCCTCAACGTGTCAGTAAGAGATCACCTGTGCTCCTCAACATGTCAGAGATCACCTGGACTTCTCAATGTGTCAGTTAGAGATCACCTGTGCTCCTCAACGTGTCGGTAAGAGATCACCTGTAGTCATGGATGCTCAGTATTATGTGACAGTAAGAGATCACCTGTGCTCCTCAACGTGTCAGAGATCACCTGGACTTCTCAATGTGTCAGTAAAAGATCACTTTGGCTCCACTACGTGTCAGTTGAGATCCCCTGTGGTCATGGATGCTCAGTATTATGTGTCAGTAAGTTGTTGCTCTCTGTTATCTGCCAGGCTGTGCTGATATATCAGGGTATTTATAGCCCCTCAGGCGGTGGATTAGGATTCCTCCCACCTTCTCATTATTTCTTACTAATTAAGAAGATCAGAGTAATCTAATGTAATCCCTCTATACATCACCCCGGAGATGGCGGCCAGAGGGGGGGCCGAGCTGACATGGGGGATGGTGGGTGTTATGGGGCATCGGAGGATAGACATGTACTACTGATAGGGCTGCACAAGATATGTAAGTGGGTGAGATGGGGCAGTAGATGGGACGAGGGGATGGTTGGGGCAGTAGATGGGACACAGTGATGGTTGGGGCAGTAGATGGGACACAGTGATGGTTGGGGCAGTAGATGGGACACTGTGATGGTTGGGGCAGTAGATGGGACGAGGGGATGGTTGGGGCAGTAGATGGGACGAGGGGATGGTTGGGGCAGTAGATGGGACGAGGGGATGGTTGGGGCAGTAGATGGGACACGGGGATGGTTGGGGCAGTAGATGGGACACGGTGATGGATGGGGCAGTAGATGGGACGAGGTGATGGATGGGGCAGTAGATGGGACGAGGGGATGGTTGGGGCAGTAGATGGGACGAGGGGATGGTTGGGGCAGTAGATGGGACACGGGGATGGTTGGGGCAGTAGATGGGACACGGTGATGGATGGGGCAGTAGATGGGACGAGGTGATGGATGGGGCAGTAGATGGGACGAGGGGATAGTTGGGGCAGTAGATGGGACGAGGGGATGGTTGGGGCAGTAGATGGGACACGGTGATGGTTGGGGCAGTAGATGGGACACGGTGATGGATGGGGCAGTAGATGGGACAAGGGGATGGATGGGGCAGTAGATGGGGCGAGGGGATGGTTGGGGCAGTAGATGGGACGAGGGGATGGTTGGGGCAGTAGATGGGACACGGTGATGGTTGGGGCAGTAGATGGGACACGGTGATGGATGGGGCAGTAGATGGGACGAGGGGATGGTTGGGGCAGTAGATGGGACGAGGGGATGGTTGGGGCAGTAGATGGGACGAGGAGATGGTTGGGGCAGTTAACGGGACGAGGGGATGGTTGGGGCAGTAGATGGGACGAGGGGATGGATGGGGCAGTAGATGGGACGAGGGGATGGATGGGGCAGTAGATAGGACAGGGTGTAGATGTGGCGGTGGTATATACAGGGTGGTGGGAGGTTACAGATGGGGGTGATGAGTTGGGGCAGTAGACAGGACAGGGTGTAGATGTGGCGGTGGTATATACAGGGTGGTGGGAGGTTACAGATGGGGTGATGAGTCGGGGCAGTAGATAGGACAGGTTGTAGATGTGGCGGTGGTATATACAGGGTGGTGGGAGGTTACAGATGGGGGTGATGAGTTGGGGCAGTAGACAGGACAGGGTGTAGATGTGGCGGTGGTATATACAGGGTAGTGGGTGGTTACAGATGGGGTGATGAGTCGGGGCAGTAGATAGGACAGGGTGTAGATGTGGCGGTGGTATATACAGGGTGGTGGGAGGTTACAGATGGGGGTGATGAGTCGGGGCAGTAGATAGGACAGGGTGTAGATGTGGCGGTGGTATATACAGGGTGGTGGGAGGTTACAGATGGGGGTGATGAGTCGGGGCAGTAGATAGGACAGGGTGTAGATGTGGCGGTGGTATATACAGGGTGGTGGGAGGTTACAGATGGGGGTGATGAGTCGGGGCAGTAGATAGGACAGGGTGTAGATGTGGCGGTGGTATATACAGGGTGGTGGGAGGTTACAGATGGGGGTGATGAGTCGGGGCAGTAGATAGGACAGGGTGTAGATGTGGCGGTGGTATATACAGGGTGGTGGGAGGTTACAGATGGGGGTGATGAGTCGGGGCAGTAGATAGGACAGGGTGTAGATGTGGCGGTGGTATATACAGGGCGGTGGGAGGTTACAGATGGGGGTGATGAGTCGGGGCAGTAGATAGGACAGGGTGTAGATGTGGCGGTGGTATATACAGGGTGGTGGGAGGTTACAGATGGGGGTGAACATGTTGGGGGGGGGGGGGTGATTCCTTTCACAGCCAAATTACTGTAAAGCCTCTTAAAGGTGCAGTGAATAGGCGGCCTCCATTATGTGGGCCCCACGTCAACTGTGACGTCCGCTCAGGAATGTGCTGGGAATAAAACGCAGCCGGACAAAGAGCCCCCCATAAATCTCTGCCCTCCCAGCAATGGGCGCCGGACAATGGGCCAGTCTGGCCTGGTAACCACCATTGTCTGGGGGGCTAAATATAATCGGATCAGGAGATGGATGACAGGCCGTAATGTGGAGACCCCCGACCCTGACGTCACAGACCAGGGGGAGAACAAGAGGCACGGGCATGGGATGGCTAACATATCCTGTTCAGCTGTCATGTCAGATCCTGAGAAAGCTGGGTGACCGTCAGTGTAGTCACCATTACTGCTCCAACAGGGAACATCACTCACTCAAGATGCATCCTGGTACATGTTCAGGAACAGAAAAGCTGGGTCACTATAGGGATATGTCCACTGCTCCTCTATAACCAGGCACATCTGATAGTGTGAACCCTGGGAAAGCTGGGTGACTACAGGGATATGTCCACTGCTCCTCTATAACCAGGCACATGTGATATTATGAACCCTGGGAAAGCTGGGTGACTACAGGGATATATCCACTGCTACTCTATAACCAGGCACGTCTGCTACTGTGAATCCTGGGAAAGCTGAGTGACTACAGGGACATGTCCACTGCTCCTCTTCAACCAGGCATATCTGCCTTTGTGGGCCCTGAAAAAGCTGGGAGACTACAGGGATAAGCGTGCTGCTTATCTGCAATTGTGGATTATAGAAAAGCTAGGTGACTACAGGGAAATGTTCGCTGGTTCTCTATAACCAGGCAGGTCTGCCATTGAGGAGCCTTGGAAAGCTGGGTTACTACAGGGGAATGTGCACTGTTCCTCTAAAACGAGGAGCTTCTGCCATTGGGGACCCAGAAAAGCTAGGTGTCTAAATAGATATGTCATCACCTTCTTTATAACCAGGCACATCTGCCATTGCGGATCCTGGGAAAGCTGGGTGACTACAGGCATTTGTTCACTCCTCCTCTATTACAAGACAGATCTTTTTTTTTTGTGGATCCTGGGGACGGTGGGTGGCTACTGGGATATGTACGCTGCTTCTCTATAACCAGATAAGCCTGCCCTCTATAACCAGATGGATCTGCCATTGTAGATTCTGGAAAAGCTGGGTGACTACAGGGCTATGTCCACTGCTCCTCTATAACCAGATAAGCCTGCCATAGTGAACCCTGGGAAAGCTGGGTGCATACAGATATGTCAGCTGCTCTCCATAACCAGGCACATCTGCCATTGCGGATCCTTGAAAAGCTGGGTGACTACAGGGCTATGTCTAATGCTCCTCTATAACCAGATGGATCTGCCATAGAGAACCCTGAGAAAGCTGAATGACTACAGGGCTATGTCTAATGCTCCTCTATAACCAGATAGATTTGCCATAGAGAACCCTGGGAAAGCTGGGTGACTACAGGGCTATGTCTGCTGCTCCTCTATACCCAAGCAAACCTGCCATTGTGGAACATGGGAAAGCTGGGTGTCTACAAGGGTATGTTCTTTGCTCCTCTATAACCGGGCACATGTCCCATTGTGGACCCAGGGGGATCGGTAATGGTGGTCATCATATCTGCAGTCACATCTTCTTGCAGTGTGGACAGGACGGGGTTAACCCTCCGCAGGACGTCGCTTCCATTAATCCTCCTTCCAGGGAATTTGTTGTATTTTCCCAGCAAGTGAAACATTAACAAGTGGTAAGTGACATGAGGGGTCAGTAATGAAGAGCGATGGTCTGCAGGGGGGGGGCGCAGGGGGGACATCTCTCATATTACACCCTCCTGTAAGTGAGTGTATACTGAGCCCTGTCACCTCCTGTATGTGAGTGTATACTGAGCCCTGTCACCACCTGTATGTGAGTGTATACTGAGCCCTGTCACCACCTGTATGTGAGTGTATACTGAGCCCTGTCACCTCCTGTATGTGAGTGTATACTGAGCCCTGTCACCACCTGTATGTGAGTGTATACTGAGCCCTGTCACCACCTGTATGTGAGTGTATACAGAGCCCTGTCACCACCTGTATGTGAGTGTATACTGAGCCCTGTCACCACCTGTAAGTGAGTGTATACTGAGCCCTGTCACCACCTGTATGTGAGTCTAAACTGAGCCCTGTCACCACCTGTATGTGAGTGTATACTGAGCCCTGTCACCTCCTGTATGTGAGTGTATACTGAGCCATGTCACCACCTGTATGTGAGTGTATACTGAGCCATGTCACCACCTGTATGTGAGTGTATACTGAGCCCTGTCACCTCCTGTATGTGAGTGTATACTGAGCCCTGTCACCTCCTGTATGTGAGTGTATACTGAGCCCTGTCACTTCCTGTATGTGAGTCTATACTGAGCCCTGTCACCTCCTGTATGTGTGTATACTGAGCCCTGTCACCTCCTGTATGTGTGTATACTGAGCCCTGTCACCACCTGTATGTGAGTGTATACTGAGCCCTGTCACCACCTGTATGTGAGTGTATACAGAGCCATGTCACCACCTGTATATGAGTGTACACTGAGCCCTGTCACCTCCTGTATATGAGTGTATACTGAGCCATGTCACCTCCTGTATGTGAGTGTATACAGAGCCATGTCACCACCTGTATATGAGTGTATACTGAGCCATGTCACCTCCTGTATGTGAGTGTATACAGAGCCATGTCACCTCCTGTATGTGAGTGTATACTGAGCCCTGTCACCACCTGTATGTGAGTGTATACAGAGCCCTGTCACCTCCTGTATGTGAGTGTATACTGAGCCCTGTCACCACCTGTATGGGAGTGTATACTGAGCCATGTCACCACCTGTATGTGAGTGTATACAGAGCCATTTCACCTCCTGTATGTGAGTGTATACTGAGCCCTGTCACCTCCTGTATGTGAGTGTATACTGAGCCCTGTCACCACCTGTAGGTGAGTGTATACTGAGCCCTGTCACCTCCTGTATGTGTGTATACTGAGCCATGTCACCTCCTGTAAGTGAGTGTATACTGAGCCCTGTCACCACCTGTATGTGAGTGTATACAGAGCCATGTCACCACCTGTATGTGAGTGTATACAGAGCCATGTCACCTCCTGTATGTGAGTGTATACTGAGCCCTGTCATCACCTGTATGTGAGTGTATACTGAGCCCTGTCATCACCTGTATGTGAGTGTATACAGAGCCATGTCACCACCTGTATATGAGTGTATACTGAGCCATGTCACCTCCTGTATGTGAGTGTATACAGAGCCATGTCACCTCCTGTATGTGAGTGTATACTGAGCCCTGTCACCACCTGTATGTGAGTGTATACAGAGCCCTGTCACCTCCTGTATGTGAGTGTATACTGAGCCCTGTCACCACCTGTATGGGAGTGTATACTGAGCCCTGTCACCTCCTGTATGTGAGTGTATACTGAGCCCTGTCACCTCCTGTATGTGAGTGTATACTGAGCCCTGTCATCACCTGTATGTGAGTGTATACTGAGCCCTGTCACCTCCTCTATGTGAGTGTATACTGAGCCCTGTCACCTCCTGTATGTGAGTGTATACTGAGCCCTGTCACCACCTGTATGTGAGTGTATACTGAGCCCTGTCACCTCCTGTATGTGAGTGTATACTGAGCCCTGTCACCTCCTGTATGTGAGTGTATACTGAGCCCTGTTACCACCTGTATGTGAGTGTATACTGAGCCCTGTCATCACCTGTATGTGAGTGTATACTGAGCCCTGTCATCACCTGTATGTGAGTGTATACTGAGCCATGTCACCACCTGTATATGAGTGTATACTGAGCCATGTCACCTCCTGTATGTGAGTGTATACAGAGCCATGTCACCTCCTGTAAGTGAGTGTATACTGAGCCCTGTCACCACCTGTACGTGAGTGTATACAGAGCCATGTCACCACCTGTATGTGAGTGTATACAGAGCCATGTCACCTCCTGTATGTGAGTGTATACTGAGCCCTGTCACCTCCTGTATGTGAGTGTATACTGAGCCCTGTCATCACCTGTATGTGAGTGTATACTGAGCCCTGTCATCACCTGTATGTGAGTGTATACTGAGCCCTGTCACCACCTGTATGTGAGTGTATACTGAGCCCTGTCACCTCCTGTATGGGAGTGTATACTGAGCCCTGTCACCTCCTGTATGTGAGTGTATACTGAGCCCTGTCATCACCTGTATGTGAGTGTATACTGAGCCCTGTCACCTCCTGTATGTGAGTGTATACTGAGCCCTGTCACCTCCTGTATGTGAGTGTATACTGAGCCCTGTCACCACCTGTATGTGAGTCTATACTGAGCCCTGTCATCTCCTGTATGTGAGTGTATACTGAGCCCTGTCACCTCCTGTATGTGAGTGTATACTGAGCCCTGTCACCTCCTGTATGTGAGTGTATACTGAGCCCTGTTACCACTTGTATGTGAGTGTATACTGAGCCCTGTCACCACCTGTATGTGAGTGTATACTGAGCCCTGTCACCACCTGTATGTGAGTGTATACTGAGCCCTGTCATCACCTGTATGTGAGTGTATACTGAGCCCTGTAATCACCTGTATGTGAGTGTATACTGAGCCCTGTCACCTCCTGTATGTGAGTCTGTACTGAGCCCTGTCATCTCCTGTAAGTGAGTGTATACTGAGCCCTGTCACCTAATGTATGTGATTGTATACTGAGCCCTGTCACCTCCTGTATGTGTGTATACTGAGTCCTGTCACCACCTGTATGTGAGTGTATACTGAGCCCTGTCACCACCTGTATGTGAGTGTATACTGAGCCCTGTTACAACCTGTATGTGAGTCTATACTGAGCCCTGTCACCTCCTGTATGTGAGTCTATACTGAGCCCTGTCACCACCTGTATGTGAGTATACACTGAGCCATGTCACCACCTGTATGTGAGTGTATACTGAGCCCTGTCACCACCTGTATGTGAGTGTATACTGAGCCCTGTCACCACCTGTATGTGAGTGTATACTGAGCCCTGTCACCACCTGTATGTGAGTGTATACTGACCCCTGACAACACCTGTATGTGAGTGTATACTGAGCCCTGTCACCTCCTGTATGTGAGTGTATACTGACCCCTGTCACCACCTGTATGTGAGTGTATACTGAGCCCTTTCACCTCCTGTATGTGAGTCTGTACTGAGCCCTGTCACCACCTGTATGTGAGTCTATACTGAGCCCTGTCACCACCTGTATGTGAGTGTATATTGAGCCCTGTCACCACCTGTATGGGAGTGTATACTGAGCCCTGTCACCACCTGTATGTGAGTGTATACTGAGCCCTGTCACCACCTGTATGTGAGTGTATACTGACCCCTGTCACCACCTGTATGTGAGTGTATACTGACCCCTGTCACCACCTGTATGTGAGTGTATACTGAGCCCTGTCACCACCTGTATGTGAGTGTATACTGAGCCCTGTCACCACCTGTATGTGAGTGTATACTGAGCCCTGTCACCACCTGTATGTGAGTGTATACTGAGCCCTGTCACTACCTGTATGTGAGTGTATACTGAGCCCTGTCACCACCTGTATGTGAGTGTATACTGAGCCCTGTCACCACCTGTATGGGAGTGTATACTGAGCCCTGTCACCACCTGTATGTGAGTGTATACTGAGCCCTGTCACCACCTGTATGTGAGTGTATACTGAGCCCTGTCACTACCTGTATGTGAGTGTATACTGAGCCCTGTCACCACCTGTATGTGAGTGTATACTGAGCCCTGTCACCACCTGTATGTGAGTCTATACTGATCCCTGTCACCTCCTGTATGTGAGTGTATACTGAGCCCTACCACTACCTGTATGTGAGTGTATACTGAGCCCTGTCACCACCTGTATGTGAGTGTATACTGAGCCCTGTCACCACCTGTATGTGAGTGTATACTGATCCCTGTCACCTCCTGTATGTGAGTGTATACTGAGCCCTACCACCACCTGTATGTGAGTGTATACTGAGCCCTACCACCACCTGTATGTGAGTGTATACTGAGCCCTGTCACCACCTGTATGTGAGTGTATACTGAGCCCTGTCACCTCCTGTATGTGAGTGTATACTGAGCCCTGTCACCTCCTGTATGTGAGTGTATACTGAGCCCTGTCATCACCTGTATGTGAGTGTATACTGAGCCCTGTCACCTCCTCTATGTGAGTGTATACTGAGCCCTGTCACCTCCTGTATGTGAGTGTATACTGAGCCCTGTCACCACCTGTATGTGAGTCTATACTGAGCCCTGTCACCTCCTGTATGTGAGTGTATACTGAGCCATGTCACCTCCTGTATGTGAGTGTATACTGAGCCCTGTCACCACCTGTATGTGAGTGTATACAGAGCCATGTCACCACCTGTATGTGAGTGTATACAGAGCCATGTCACCTCCTGTAAGTGAGTGTATACTGAGCCCTGTCACCTCCTGTATGTGAGTGTATACTGAGCCCTGTCATCACCTGTATGTGAGTGTATACTGAGCCCTGTCATCACCTGTATGTGAGTGTATACTGAGCCCTGTCACCACCTGTATGTGAGTGTATACTGAGCCCTGTCACCTCCTGTATGTGAGTGTATACTGAGCCCTGTCACCTCCTGTATGTGAGTGTATACTGAGCCCTGTCATCACCTGTATGTGAGTGTATACTGAGCCCTGTCACCTCCTGTATGTGAGTGTATACTGAGCCCTGTCACCTCCTGTATGTGAGTGTATACTGAGCCCTGTCACCACCTGTATGTGAGTCTATACTGAGCCCTTTCACCTCCTGTATGTGAGTCTGTACTGAGCCCTGTCACCACCTGTATGTGAGTCTATACTGAGCCCTGTCACCACCTGTATGTGAGTGTATATTGAGCCCTGTCACCACCTGTATGTGAGTGTACACTGAGCCCTGTCACCTCCTGTATGGGAGTGTATACTGAGCCATGTCACCACCTGTAAGTGAGTGTATACTGAGCCCTGTCATCACCTGTATGTGAGTGTATACTGAGCCCTGTCACCACCTGTATGTGAGTGTATACTGAGCCCTGTCACCTCCTGTATGTGAGTGTATACTGAGCCCTGTCACCTCCTGTATGTGAGTGTATACTGAGCCCTGTCATCACCTGTATGTGAGTGTATACTGAGCCCTGTCACCTCCTGTATGTGAGTGTATACTGAGCCCTGTCATCACCTGTATGTGAGTGTATACTGAGCCCTGTCACCTCCTGTATGTGAGTGTATACTGAGCCCTGTCACCTCCTGTATGTGAGTGTATACTGAGCCCTGTCACCACCTGTATGTGAGTCTATACTGAGCCCTTTCACCTCCTGTATGTGAGTCTGTACTGAGCCCTGTCACCACCTGTATGTGAGTCTATATTGAGCCCTGTCACCACCTGTATGTGAGTGTATATTGAGCCCTGTCACCACCTGTATGTGAGTGTATACTGAGCCCTGTCACCTCCTGTATGTGAGTGTATACTGAGCCCTGTTACCACCTGTATGTGAGTGTACACTGAGCCCTGTCACCTCCTGTATGTGAGTCTATACTGAGCCATGTCACCACCTGTAAGTGAGTGTATACTGAGCCCTGTCACCACCTGTATGTGAGTCTATACTGAGCCATGTCACCACCTGTATGTGAGTGTATACTGATCCCTGTCACCTCCTGTATGTGAGTGTATACTGAGCCCTGTCACCTCCTGTATGTGAGTGTATACTGAGCCCTGTCACCTCCTGTATGTGAGTCTATACTGAGCCCTTTCACCTCCTGTATGTGTGTATACTGAGCCCTGTCACCTCCTGTATGTGTGTATACTGAGCCCTGTCACCTCCTGTATGTGAGTGTATACAGAGCCATGTCACCACCTGTATATGAGTGTATACTGAGCCATGTCACCTCCTGTATGTGAGTGTATACAGAGCCATGTCACCTCCTGTATGTGAGTGTATACTGAGCCCTGTCACCACCTGTATGTGAGTGTATACAGAGCCCTGTCACCTCCTGTGAGTGTATACTGAGCCCTGTCACCACCTGTATGTGAGTCTATACTGAGCCATGTCACCACCTGTATGTGAGTGTATACAGAGCCATGTCCCCTCCTGTATGTGAGTGTATACTGAGCCCTGTCACCTCCTGTATGTGAGTGTATACTGAGCCCTGTCACCTCCTGTATGTGTGTATACTGAGCCATGTCACCTCCTGTAAGTGAGTGTATACTGAGCCCTGTCACCACCTGTATGTGAGTGTATACAGAGCCATGTCACCACCTGTATGTGAGTGTATACAGAGCCATGTCACCTCCTGTATGTGAGTGTATACTGAGCCCTGTCACCTCCTGTATGTGAGTGTATACTGAGCCCTGTCATCACCTGTATGTGAGTGTATACTGAGCCCTGTCATCACCTGTATGTGAGTGTATACTGAGCCCTGTCACCACCTGTATGTGAGTGTATACTGAGCCCTGTCACCTCCTGTATGTGAGTGTATACTGAGCCCTGTCACCTCCTGTATGTGAGTGTATACTGAGCCCTGTCATCACCTGTATGTGAGTGTATACTGAGCCCTGTCACCTCCTCTATGTGAGTGTATACTGAGCCCTGTCACCTCCTGTATGTGAGTGTATACTGAGCCCTGTCACCACCTGTATGTGAGTGTATACTGAGCCCTGTCACCTCCTGTATGTGAGTGTATACTGAGCCCTGTCACCTCCTGTATGTGAGTGTATACTGAGCCCTGTTACCACCTGTATGTGAGTGTATACTGAGCCATGTCACCTCCTGTATGTGAGTGTATACAGAGCCATGTCACCTCCTGTAAGTGAGTGTATACTGAGCCCTGTCACCACCTGTACGTGAGTGTATACAGAGCCATGTCACCACCTGTATGTGAGTGTATACAGAGCCATGTCACCTCCTGTATGTGAGTGTATACTGAGCCCTGTCACCTCCTGTATGTGAGTGTATACTGAGCCCTGTCATCACCTGTATGTGAGTGTATACTGAGCCCTGTCATCACCTGTATGTGAGTGTATAATGAGCCCTGTCACCACCTGTATGTGAGTGTATACTGAGCCCTGTCACCTCCTGTATGTGAGTGTATACTGAGCCCTGTCACCTCCTGTATGTGAGTGTATACTGAGCCCTGTCATCACCTGTATGTGAGTGTATACTGAGCCCTGTCACCTCCTGTATGTGAGTGTATACTGAGCCCTGTCACCTCCTGTATGTGAGTGTATACTGAGCCCTGTCACCACCTGTATGTGAGTCTATACTGAGCCCTGTCACCTCCTGTATGTGAGTGTATACTGAGCCCTGTCACCTCCTGTATGTGAGTTTATACTGAGCCCTGTCACCTCCTGTATGTGAGTGTATACTGAGCCCTGTTACCACCTGTATGTGAGTGTATACTGAGCCCTGTCACCACCTGTATGTGAGTGTATACTGAGCCCTGTCACCACCTGTATGTGAGTGTATACTGAGCCCTGTCATCACCTGTATGTGAGTGTATACTGAGCCCTGTAATCACCTGTATGTGAGTGTATACTGAGCCCTGTCACCTCCTGTATGTGAGTCTGTACTGAGCCCTGTCACCTCCTGTAAGTGAGTGTATACTGAGCCCTTTCACCTAATGTATGTGATTGTATACTGAGCCCTGTCACCTCCTGTATGTGTGTATACTGAGTCCTGTCACCACCTGTATGTGAGTGTATACTGAGCCCTGTCACCACCTGTATGTGAGTGTATACTGAGCCCTGATACAACCTGTATGTGAGTCTATACTGAGCCCTGTCACCTCCTGTATGTGAGTCTATACTGAGCCCTGTCACCACCTGTATGTGAGTATATACTGAGCCATGTCACCACCTGTATGTGAGTGTATTCTGAGCCCTGTCACCACCTGTATGTGAGTGTATACTGAGCCCTGTCACCACCTGTATGTGAGTGTATACTGAGCCCTGTCACCACCTGTATGTGAGTGTATACTGACCCCTGACAACACCTGTATGTGAGTGTATACTGAGCCCTGTCACCTCCTGTATGTGAGTGTATACTGACCCCTGTCACCACTTGTATGTGAGTGTATACTGAGCCCTTTCACCTCCTGTATGTGAGTCTGTACTGAGCCCTGTCACCACCTGTATGTGAGTCTATACTGAGCCCTGTCACCACCTGTATGTGAGTGTATATTGAGCCCTGTCACCACCTGTATGGGAGTGTATACTGAGCCCTGTCACCACCTGTATGTGAGTGTATACTGAGCCCTGTCACCACCTGTATGTGAGTGTATACTGACCCCTGTCACCACCTGTATGTGAGTGTATACTGACCCCTGTCACCACCTGTATGTGAGTGTATACAGAGCCCTGTCACCACCTGTATGTGAGTGTATACTGAGCCCTGTCACCACCTGTATGTGAGTGTATACTGAGCCCTGTCACCACCTGTATGTGAGTGTATACTGAGCCCTGTCACTACCTGTATGTGAGTGTATACTGAGCCCTGTCACTACCTGTATGTGAGTGTATACTGAGACCTGTCACCACCTGTATGTGAGTGTATACTGAGCCCTGTCACCACCTGTATGGGAGTGTATACTGAGCCCTGTCACCTCCTGTATGTGAGTCTGTACTGAGCCCTGTCACCTCCTGTAAGTGAGTGTATACTGAGCCCTTTCACCTAATGTATGTGATTGTATACTGAGCCCTGTCACCTCCTGTATGTGTGTATACTGAGCCCTGTCACCACCTGTATGTGAGTGTATACTGAGCCCTGTCACCACCTGTATGTGAGTGTATACTGAGCCCTGTCACCTCCTGTATGTGAGTGTATACTGAGCCCTTTCACCTCCTGTATGTGAGTCTGTACTGAGCCCTGTCACCACCTGTATGTGAGTCTATACTGAGCCCTGTCACCACCTGTATGTGAGTGTATATTGAGCCCTGTCACCACCTGTATGGGAGTGTATACTGAGCCCTGTCACCACCTGTATGTGAGTGTATACTGAGCCCTGTCACCACCTGTATGTGAGTGTATACTGAGCCCTGTCACCACCTGTATGTGAGTGTATACTGACCCCTGTCACCACCTGTATGTGAGTGTATACTGAGCCCTGTCACCACCTGTATGTGAGTGTATACTGAGCCCTGTCACCACCTGTATGTGAGTGTATACTGAGCCCTGTCACCACCTGTATGTGAGTGTATACTGAGCCCTGTCACTACCTGTATGTGAGTGTATACTGAGACCTGTCACCACCTGTATGTGAGTGTATACTGAGCCCTGTCACCACCTGTATGGGAGTGTATACTGAGCCCTGTCACCACCTGTATGTGAGTGTATACTGAGCCCTGTCACCACCTGTATGTGAGTGTATACTGAGCCCTGTCACTACCTGTATGTGAGTGTATACTGAGCCCTGTCACCACCTGTATGTGAGTGTATACTGACCCCTGTCACCACCTGTATGTGAGTCTATACTGATCCCTGTCACCTCCTGTATGTGAGTGTATACTGAGCCCTACCACCACCTGTATGTGAGTGTATACTGAGCCCTGTCACCACCTGTATGTGAGTGTATACTGAGCCCTGTCACCACCTGTATGTGAGTCTATACTGATCCCTGTCACCTCCTGTATGTGAGTGTATACTGAGCCCTACCACCACCTGTATGTGAGTGTATACTGAGCCCTACCACCACCTGTATGTGAGTGTACACTGAGCCCTGTCACCACCTGTATGTGAGTGTATACTGAGCCCTGTCACCTCCTGTATGTGAGTGTATACTGAGCCCTGTCACCTCCTGTATGTGAGTGTATACTGAGCCCTGTCACCACCTGTATGTGAGTGTATACTGAGCCCTGTCACCTCCTGTATGTGAGTGTATACTGAGCCCTGTCACCTTCTCTATGTGAGTGTATACTGAGCCCTGTCACCTCCTGTATGTGAGTGTATACTGAGCCCTGTCACCACCTGTATGTGAGTCTATACTGAGCCCTGTCACCTCCTGTATGTGAGTGTATACTGAGCCATGTCACCTCCTGTATGTGAGTGTATACTGAGCCCTGTCACCACCTGTATGTGAGTGTATACAGAGCCATGCCACCACCTGTATGTGAGTGTATACAGAGCCATGTCACCTCCTGTATGTGAGTGTATACTGAGCCCTGTCACCTCCTGTATGTGAGTGTATACTGAGCCCTGTCATCACCTGTATGTGAGTGTATACTGAGCCCTGTCATCACCTGTATGTGAGTGTATACTGAGCCCTGTCACCACCTGTATGTGAGTGTATACTGGGCCCTGTCACCTCCTGTATGTGAGTGTATACTGAGCCCTGTCACCTCCTGTATGTGAGTGTATACTGAGCCCTGTCATCACCTGTATGTGAGTGTATACTGAGCCCTGTCACCTCCTGTATGTGAGTGTATACTGAGCCCTGTCACCTCCTGTATGTGAGTGTATACTGAGCCCTGTCACCACCTGTATGTGAGTCTATACTGAGCCCTTTCACCTCCTGTATGTGAGTCTGTACTGAGCCCTGTCACCACTTGTATGTGAGTCTATACTGAGCCCTGTCACCACCTGTATGTGAGTGTATATTGAGCCCTGTCACCACCTGTATGTGAGTGTACACTGAGCCCTGTCACCTCCTGTATGGGAGTGTATACTGAGCCCTGTCACCACCTGTATGTGAGTGTATACTGAGCCCCGTCACCACCTGTATGTGAGTGTATACTGACCCCTGTCGCCACCTGTATGTGAGTGTATACTGACCCCTGTCACCACCTGTATGTGAGTGTATACTGAGCCCTGTCACCACCTGTATGTGAGTGTATACTGAGCCCTGTCACCACCTGTATGTGAGTGTATACTGTGCCCTGTCACCACCTGTATGTGAGTGTATACTGAGCCCTGTCACTACCTGTATGTGAGTGTATACTGAGCCCTGTCACCTCCTGTATGTGAGTGTATACTGAGCCCTGTCACCACCTGTATGGGAGTGTATACTGAGCCCTGTCACCACCTGTATGGGAGTGTATACTGAGCCCTGTCACCACCTGTATGTGAGTGTATACTGAGCCCTGTCACTACCTGTATGTGAGTGTATACTGAGCCCTGTCACCACCTGTATGTGAGTGTATACTGAGCCCTGTCACCACCTGTATGTGAGTGTATACTGAGCCCTATCACCACCTGTATGTGAGTGTATACTGAGCCCTGTCACCACCTGTATGTGAGTGTATACTGAGCCCTGTCACCTCCTGTATGTGAGTGTTTACTGAGGCCTGTCACCACCTGTATGTGAGTGTATACTGAGCCCTGTCACCACCTGTATGTGAGTCTAAACTGAGCCCTGTCACCACCTGTATGTGAGTGTATACTGAGCCCTGTAACCTAATGTACGTGAGTGTATACTGAGCCCTGTCACCACCTGTATGTGAGTCTATACTGAGCCCTATCACCACCTGTATGTGAGTGTATACTGAGCCCTGTCACCACCTGTATGTGAGTGTATACTGAGCCCTGTCACCACCTGTATGTGAGGCTATACTGAGCCCTATCACCACCTGTATGTGAGTGTATACTGAGCCCTGTCACCTCCTGTATGTCAGTGTATACTGAGCCCTACCACCACCTGTATGTGAGTGTATACTGAGCCCTACAACCACCTGTATGTGAGTGTATACTGAGCCCTGTCACCACCTGTATGTGAGTGTATACTGATCCCTGTCACCTCCTGTATGTGAGTGTATACTGAGCCCTGTCACCTCCTGTATGTGAGTGTATACTGAGCCCTGTCACCTCCTGTATGTGAGTGTATACTGAGCCCTGTCACCTCCTGTATGTGAGTGTATACTGAGCCCTGTCACCTCCTGTATGTGAGTGTATACTGAGCTCTGTCACCACCTGTATGTGAGTGTATACTGAGCCCTGTCACCACCTGTATGTGAGTGTATACTGAGCCCTTTCACCTCCTGTATGTGAGTCTGTACTGAGCCCTGTCACCACCTGTATGTGAGTCTATACTGAGCCCTGTCACCACCTGTATGTGAGTGTATACTGAGCCCTGACACCACCTGTATGTGAGTGTACACTGAGCCCTGTCACCTCCTGTATGGGAGTGTATACTGAGCCCTGTCACCACCTGTATGTGAGTGTATACTGAGCCCTGTCACCACCTGTATGTGAGTCTATACTGAGCCCTATCACCACCTGTATGTGAGTGTATACTGAGCCCTGTCACCACCTGTATGTGAGTGTATACTGAGCCCTGTCACCTCCTGTATGTGAGTGTTTACTGAGGCCTGTCACCACCTGTATGTGAGTGTATACTGAGCCCTATCACCACCTGTATGTGAGTCTAAACTGAGCCCTTTCACCACCTGTATGTGATTGTATACTGAGCCCTGTAACCTCCTGTATGTGAGTGTATACTGAGCCCTGTCACCACCTGTATGTGAGTCTATACTGAGCCCTATCACCACCTGTATGTGAGTGTATACTGAGCCCTGTCACCACCTGTATGTGAGTGTATACTGAGCCCTGTCACCACCTGTATGTGAGTCTATACTGAGCCCTATCACCACCTGTATGTGAGTGTATACTGAGCCCTGTCACCACCTGTATGTGAGTGTATACTGAGCCCTGTCACCACCTGTATGTGAGTCTATACTGAGCCCTGTCACCTCCTGTATGTGAGTGTATACTGAGCCCTACCACCACCTGTATGTGAGTGTATACTGAGCCATACCACCACCTGTATGTGAGTGTATACTGAGCCCTGTCACCACCTGTATGTGAGTGTATACTGAGCCCTGTCACCACCTGTATGTGAGTGTATACTGAGCCCTGTCACCTCCTGTATGTGAGTGTATACTGAGCCCTGTCACCTCCTGTATGTGAGTGTATACTGAGCCCTGTCACCTCCTGTATGTGAGTGTATACTGAGCCCTGTCACCTCCTGTATGTGAGTGTATACTGAGCCCTGTCACCTCCTGTATGTGAGTGTATACTGAGCCCTGTCACCACCTGTATGTGAGTGTATACTGAGCCCTTTCACCTCCTGTATGGGAGTCTGTACTGAGCCCTGTCACCACCTGTATGTGAGTCTATACTGAGCCCTGTCACCACCTGTATGTGAGTGTATACTGAGCCCTGTCACCACCTGTATGTGAGTGTACACTGAGCCCTGTCACCACCTGTATGGGAGTATACACTGAGCCCTGTCACCACCTGTATGTGAGTGTATACTGATCCCTGTCACCACCTGTATGTGAGTGTATACTGACCCCTGTCACAACCTGTATGTGAGTGTATACTGACCCCTGTCACCACCTGTATGTGAGTGTATACTGAGCCCTGTCACCACCTGTATGTGAGTGTATACTGAGCCCTGTCACCACCTGTATGTGAGTGTATACTGAGCCCTGTCACCACCTGTATGTGAGTGTATACTGAGCCCTGTCACTACCTGTATGTGAGTGTATACTGAGCCCTGTCACCACCTGTATGTGAGTGTATACTGAGCCCTGTCACCACCTGTATGTGAGTGTATACTGAGCCCTGTCACCACCTGTATGTGAGTGTATACTGAGCCCTGTCACCACCTGTATGTGAGTGTATACTGAGCCCTGTCACCACCTGTATGTGAGTGTATACTGAGCCCTGTCACCACCTGTATGTGAGTGTATACTGAGCCCTGTCACCACCCGTATGTGAGTCTATACTGAGCCCTGTCACCACCTGTATGTGAGTGTATACTGAGCCCTGTTTTCACCTGTATGTGAGTGTATACTGAGCCCTGTCACCACCTGTATGTGAGTGTATACTGAGCCCTGTCACCACCTGTATGTGGGTCTATACTTAGCCCTGTCACCACCTGTATGTGAGTGTATACTGAGCCCTGTTACCACCTGTATGTGAGTGTATACTGAGCCCTGTAACCACCTGAATGTGAGTGTATACTGAGCCCTGTCATCACCTGTATGTGAGTCTATACTGAGCCCTGTCACCACCTGTATGTGAGTGTATACTGAGTCCTGTCACCACCTGTATGTGAGTCTATACTGAGCCCTGTCACCACCTGTATGTGAGTGTATACTGAGTCCTGTCACCTCCTGTATGTGAGTATATACTGACCCCTGACACCACCTGTATGTGAGTGTATACTGAGCCCTGTCACCTCCTGTATGTGAGTGTATACTGAGCCCTGTCACCACCTGTATGTGAGTTTATACTGAGCCCTGTCACCACCTGTATGTGAGTGTATACTGACCCCTGTCACCACCTGTATGTGAGTGTATACTGAGCCCTGTCACCTCCTGTATGTGAGTGTATACTGAGCTCTGTCACCACCTGTATGTGAGTGTATACTAAGCCCTGTCACCACCTGTATGTGAGTGTATACTGAGCCCTTTCACCTCCTGTATGGGAGTCTGTACTGAGCCCTGTCACCACCTGTATGTGAGTCTATACTGAGCCCTGTCACCACCTGTATGTGAGTGTATACTGAGCCCTGTAACCACCTGTATGTGAGTGTACACTGAGCCCTGTCACCACCTGTATGGGAGTATATACTGAGCCCTGTCACCACCTGTATGTGAGTGTATACTGAGCCCTGTCACCACCTGTATGTGAGTGTATACTGAACCCTGTCACCACCTGTATGTGAGTGTATACTGAGCCCTGTCACCACCTGTATGTGAGTGTATACTGAGCCCTGTCACCACCTGTATGTGAATGTATACTGAGTCCTGTCACCACCTGTATGTGAGTGTATACTGAGCCCTGTCACTACCTGTATGTGAGTGTATACTGAGCCCTGTCACCACCTGTATGTGAGTGTATACTGAGCCCTGTCACCACCTGTATGTGAGTGTATACTGAGCCCTGTCACCACCTGTATGTGAGTGTATACTGAGCCCTGTCACCACCTGTATGTGAGTGTATACTGAGCCCTGTCACCACCTGTATGTGAGTGTATACTGAGCCCTGTCACCACCTGTATGTGAGTGTATACTGAGCCCTGTCACCACCCGTATGTGAGTCTATACTGAGCCCTGTCACCACCTGTATGTGAGTGTATACTGAGCCCTGTTTTCACCTGTATGTGAGTGTATACTGAGCCCTGTCACCACCTGTATGTGAGTGTATACTGAGCCCTGTCACCACCTGTATGTGGGTCTATACTTAGCCCTGTCACCACCTGTATGTGAGTGTATACTGAGCCCTGTTACCACCTGTATGTGAGTGTATACTGAGCCCTGTCACCACCTGAATGTGAGTGTATACTGAGCCCTGTCATCACCTGTATTTGAGTCTATACTGAGCCCTGTCACCACCTGTATGTGAGTGTATACTGAGTCCTGTCACCACCTGTATGTGAGTCTATACTGAGCCCTGTCACCACCTGTATGTGAGTGTATACTGAGTCCTGTCACCTCCTGTATGTGAGTGTATACTGACCCCTGACACCACCTGTATGTGAGTGTATACTGAGCCCTGTCACCTCCTGTATGTGAGTGTATACTGAGCCCTGTCACCACCTGTATGTGAGTTTATACTGAGCCCTGTCACCACCTGTATGTGAGTGTATACTGACCCCTGTCACCACCTGTATGTGAGTGTATACTGAGTCCTGTCACCTCCTCTATGTAAGTGTATACTGACCCCTGACACCACCTGTATGTGAGTGTATACTGAGCCCTGTCACCTCTTGTATGTGAGTGTATACTGACCCCTGTCACCACCTGTATGTGAGTGTATACTGAGCCCTGTCACCTCCTGTATGTGAGTGTATACTGAGCCCTGTCACCACCTGTATGTTAGTGTATACTGAGCCCTGTCACCACCTGTATGTGAGTGTATACAGATCCATGTCACCTCCTGTATGTGAGTGTATACTGAGCCCTGTCACCTCTTGTATGTGAGTCTATACTGAGCCCTGTCACCACCTGTATGTGAGTGTATACTGAGCCCTGTCACCTCCTGTATGTGAGTGTATACTGAGCCCTGTCACCTCTTGTATGTGAGTCTATACTGAGCCCTGTCACCACCTGTATGTGAGTGTATACTGAGCCCTGTCATCACCTGTATGTGAGTCTATACTGAGCCCTGTCACCACCTGTATGTGAGTGTATACTGAGCCCTGTCACCTCTTGTATGTGAGTCTATACTGAGCCCTGTCACCACCTGTATGTGAGTGTATACTGAGCCCTGTCACCTCTTGTATGTGAGTCTATACTGAGCCCTGTCACCTCCTGTATGTGAGTCTATACTGAGCCCTGTCACCACCTGTATGTGAGTGTATACTGAGCCCTGTCACCACCTGTATGTGAGTGTATACTGAGCCCTGTCACCTCCTGTATGTGAGTGTATACTGAGCCCTGTCACCTCTTGTATGTTAGTGTATACTGAGCCCTGTCACCTCCTCTATGTGAGTGTATACTGACCCCTGTCACCACCTGTATGTGAGTGTATACTGAGTCCTGTCACCTCCTCTATGTGAGTGTATACTGACCCCTGTCACCACCTGTATGTGAGTGTATACTGAGCCCTGTCACCTCTTGTATGTGAGTCTATACTGAGCTTATAGAATTCTATTCATGAAACAGAGAGCACTGGATGAGCACAGACTATAAATAATGGTTTCCTGTTATCTCCGTCTCATCCATCTCAGGGGCCCCGATACTTCCCTTTAGTCTTCTTTATGAGGTGAATAGTAAAGAGGAGGTTATGGTCAGTGTCATGGGGAGGGAGCGAGAGATGTGCCCCAGAGCTGCGCTCCTCATCACTGGATCTCTATATCAGTGTTTTCCTACCAGGGTGCCTCCAGCTTTTGCAAAACTACAATTCCCAGCATGCCCAGAAAACCATTTGTTTTGCAAATGGAAATGCGCAATTTTGTGGGGAAAGAATTCTTTTCACCATTCACAATACGCTAAAACTGACTTTTTTTCCGCCACGAGCTGTAGTTTTATCGGTGCCACTTTTGGGTAGTTCTGGCTTTTTAATCACTTTTTATTCCATTTTTTTTCTGTGAGTTGATCTAACCAAAAATCAGCAACTTTAGCGTTTGGATGGTTTTTTTTTGTTTTGTTTACGGGATAAGGAATGTAAAAATTTTATAGTTCCGACAATTACGCACGCGGCGATACCAAATATGTTTCCTATTTATTTTTATTTTTTTGTTTTTTTACAATGTTTTTTATTTGATGAATGGAAAAAGGAAAGTAGGTTAAATTTTTATTAGGGGGGGGGGGGGGGTGGTTCTATGACGCTTGCTCGAGCTGAACGTGTGTCATAGCGGGGTGGTCCCAGCGGCTATCTACATTAACTCCTTTGATTGTGGCATCCAAAATGTAAAAAAAAAACACTTCCCAGCTGCTCAGCAGTGCTGATAGGGACCCCTACAGTGGCCCTTACCTGCCTCCTCGCCGATTGGTGCACTGATGTCCCTAGCCAGCCACGGGGCATTGGTGCACCGATAACACTGATCAATGCTGTGGTATGGCAGGCAGTAATGGAGTGCCGATAACACTGATCAATGCTGTGGTATGGCAGGCTGTAGTAATTGAACACTGATCAATGCTGTGCTATGACAGGCTGTAGTAATAGAGCACCGAAAACACTGATCAATGCGGTTCTATGGCAGCCTGTAGTAAGGGAGCACCCATAACACTGATCAATGCTCTGCAATGGCAGGCTGTAGTAATTGAGTGCTGATAACACTGATCAATGATGTGCTACGGCGGGCTGTAGTAATAGAGTCCCAATAACACTGATCAATCCTGTGCTATGGTAGGCTGCAGTAATTGAGCTGTATGGCAGGCTGTAGTAATTGAACACTGATCAATGCTGTGCTATGACAGGCTGTAGTAATAGAGCACCGAAAACACTGATCAATGCGGTTCTATGGCAGCCTGTAGTAATGGAGCACCAATAACATTGATCAATACTGTGCTATGGAAGGCTGTAGTAATGGAGCGCTGATAACACTGATCAATGCTGTTCTATGGAAGGCTGTAGTAATGGAGCACTGATAACATTGATCAATGCTGTGCTATGGCAGGCTGTAGTAATGAAGCACCGATAACACTGATCAGTGCTGTACAATGGCAGGCTGTAGTAATGGAGCACCGATAACACTGATCAATGCTGTGCTATGGCAGGCTGTAGTAATGGAGTGCCGATAACACTGATCAATACTGTGATATGGCAGGCTGTAGTAATGGAGCGCTGATAACACTGATCAATGCTGTGCTATAGCAGGCTGTAGTAATGGAGCGCCGATAACACTGATCAATACTGTGATATCTGCGCCTCATCTATCTGCGCTGGACATTCTCTTCATTCACATTACTGTATGGCAGGCTGTAGTAATGGAGTGCCAATAACACTGATCAATGCTGTGCTATGGCAGTCTGTAGTAATGGATCGCAGATAACGCTGATGAATACTGTGGTATGGCAGGTTGTAGTAATGGAGCACCGATAACACTGTTCAATGCTGTGATATGGCAGGCTGTAGTAATGGAGCACAGATAACAATGATCAATGCTGTGCTATGGCAGCCTGAAGTAATGGAGTGCCGATAACATGGATCAATGCTGTGCTATGGCAGGCTGTTGTAATGGAGCACCAATAACATTGATCAATGCTTTGCTATGGCAGGCTGTAGTAATGGAGCACTGATAACACAAATCAATGCTGTGCTATGGCAGGCTGTAGTAATGGAGCGCCGATAACACTGATCAATACTTTGCTATGGCAGGCTGTAGTAATGGAGTGCCAATAACACTACTGATCAATGCTGTGCTATGGCAGGCTGTAGTAATGGAGTGCCAATAACACTACTGACCAATGCTGTTCTATGGCAGGCTGTAGTAATGGAGCGCCGATAACACTGATCAATGCTGTGCTATGGCAGGCTGTAGTAATGGAGCACCGATAACACTGATCAGTGCTGTTCTATGGCAGGCTGTAGTAATGGAGCGCTGATAACACTGATCAATGCTGTGCTATGGCAGGCTGTAGTAATGGAGCGCCGATAACAATGATCAATACTGTGATATGGCAGGCTGTATCAGCAAACAAGTGAAAGTCCAGCTCTCTCCCAAGCCCGTAGCACCTGGACTGGCGTGGGCAACGCCTGCAACACAGTAATGTGAATGAAGAGAATGTCCAGCGCAGATAGATCAGACTAATTCTTTATTATCTAGCTTCAGCACATGGAGAACATACAGAGTGACGCGTTTCGGCCCGAACGTTGAGCCTTAGTCATCACTAAGGCTCAATGTTCAGGCCGAAACGTGTCACTCTGTTTGTTCTCCATGTGCTGAAGCTAGATAATAAAGAATTTGTCTGATCTATCTGCGCTGGACATTCTCTTCATTCACATTACTGTATGGCAATGGCAGGCTGTAGTAATGGAGCACCGATAACACTGTTCAATGCTGTGATATGGCAGGCTGTAGTAATGGAGCACAGATAACAATGATCAATGCTGTGCTATGGCAGCCTGAAGTAATGGAGTGCCGATAACACGGATCAATGCTGTGCTATGGCAGGCTGTTTTAATGGAGCACCAATAACATTGATCAATGCTTTGCTATGGCAGGCTGTAGTAATGGAGCACTGATAACACAAATCAATGCTGTGCTATGGCAGGCTGTAGTAATGGAGCACCGATAACACTGATCAATACTTTGCTATGGCAGGCTGTAGTAATGGAGTGCCAATAACACTACTGATCAATGCTGTGCTATGGCAGGCTGTAGTAATGGAGTGCCAATAACACTACTGATCAGTGCTGTTCTATGGCAGGCTGTAGTAATGGAGCGCCGATAACACTGATCAATACTTTGCTATGGCAGGCTGTAGTAATGGAGTGCCAATAACACTACTGACCAATGCTGTTCTATGGCAGGCTGTAGTAATGCATCGCAGATAACACTGATCAATGCTCTGTTATGGTAGGTTGTAGTTATGGAGTGCCGATAACATTGTTCAATGCTGTACTATGGAAAGCTGTAGTAATGGATCGCCGATAACACTGATCAATGCTGTGCTATGGCAGGCTGTAGTAATGGAGCGCAGATAACAATGATTAATGCTGTGCTATAGCAGGCTATAGTAATGGAGAACCAATAACATTGTTCAATGCTGTACTATGGCAGGCTGTAGTAATGGAGCGCCAATAACACTGATCAATGTTGTGCTATGGCATAGCATTGAACAGTGTATGCAGTCTGAAAATTCCATGTAATAGTCTCCTTTAGGGACTAAAAAATAGTTTTCCCATAAAAAAAAATTAAACAAAAATAAACATATGTGGTATCGCCGCATACGTAAATGTCCCAACTATAAAAATGAAATGTTACTTTAACCGCACGGTCAATAGTGTACATTGATTAAAAAAAAAATTTTGATTAAAAGTGATCAAAAAGTTCCATCAAAACAAAAATGGTACCGATAAAAATTACAGATCATGGCACAAAAAATGACCCTCACACATTCCTGTATATGGAAAAATTAAAAAGTTACAGGGATCAGAAGATTACAGTTTTAAACATGCTAATTTTGGTACAAAAAGTTAAACATTTTTAACCCCTTAGGGACGGAGCCCATTTTGACCCTAAGGACGGGAGCTTTTTTGCAAATCTGACCCCTGTCACTTTAAAGGGGTACTCCGGCGCTAAGACATCTTATCCCCTATCCAAAGGATAGGGGATAAGATGCCTGATCGCGGGGGTCCCACCGATGGGGACCCCTGTGATCTTCCACGTCGCACCCCGTTAGAATCAGCCCCCGGAGTGTGCTTGCTCCAGGTCTTATTACTGGCGATTACGGGGACAGAGCATAGGGACGTCACAGCTCCGCCCCCCCCCCCCCCGTGTGATGTCAGGCTCCGCCCCCTCAATGCAAGCCTATGGGAGGGGGTGTGACAGCTGTCATGCCCCTCCATAGGCTTTCATTGAGGGGGCGGAGCGTGAAATCACAGTGGGGCGGAGCCGTGACGTCCCTATGCTCCGTCCCCGTGATCGCCAGTAATAAGACCCGGAGCAAGCACACTCCGGGGGCTGATTCTAACGGGGTGCGACGTGGAATATCACAGGGGTCCCCAGCGGTGGGACCCACGCGATGAGGGATCTTATCCCCTATCCTTTGGATAGGGGATAAGATGTCTTAGCGCCAGAGTACCCCTTTAAGCATTACTTTTACTTATGAATTTGATTCCAAGATTTGGTTTTTCGTGACATATTCTACTTTAAGATAGTTGTAAATTTTTCTTGATACTTGCATCATTTCTTGGTGAAAAAATTTCATGAAAATTTAGAAAATTTAGCATTTTTCTAACTTTGAAACTCTCTGTTTGTAAGGGAAATGGACATCCCAAATAAATTATATATTAATCCACATGTACAATATGTTATGTTTCCATCATAAAGTTGATGCTTTTACTTTTTGGAGACATCAGAGGCTTCAAAGTTCAGCAGCAATTTTCCAATTTTTCAGGAAAATTTCAAAATAGGAATTTTTCAGGGACCAGTTCAGTTTTGAAGTGAATTTTAGGGTCTTTATGTTATAATTGCCCCATAATGGACCCAATTATGAAAACTTCACCCCCTTTAGTATTCAAAATGACATTCAGAAAGTTTGTTAACCCTTTTAGGTGTTTCAAAGGAATAGCAGCAAAGTGGAGGAGAAAATTCAAAATCTAACATGTTCTTGTAGACCAAGTTTTTTCACTTTTACAAGGGATAAAAGGTGAAAAAGACCCCGAAAATGTGTAAACCAATTTCTCTCGAGTGAGGAAATACCTCATATGTGGATGTAAAGTGATCTGCGAGCGCACTACAGGGCTCAGAAGGGAAGGAGCGACAATGGGATTTTGGAGAGCGAATTTAGCTGAAATTGTGTTTGGGGGGCATGTTTCATTTAGCAAGCCCCCATGGTGCCAGTACAGCAAACCCCCCCCCCCCCCACACACACACACAACACACTATTTGGGAAACTACACCCCTGAAGGAACGTAACAAGGGGTACAGTGAGCCTTAACACCTCACAGGTGGTTGAAGAACTTTCATTATATTGGGACGTGAAAATGAAAAATTAGATTTTTCTTTCACTAAAATGCTGGTGTTACCCCAAATTTTTCATTTTCACAAGGTGTAATAGGAGAAAATGTCCCCCAAAATGTGTAACCCCATTTCTCTTGAGTAAGGAAATACGTCATATGTGGTTGTAAAGTGCTCTGCGGGCGCACTACAGGGCTCAGAAGGGAAGGAGCCACATTGGACGTTTGGAGAGCAAATTTTGCTGAAATTATTTTTGGGGGGCATGTCGCATTTATGAAGCTCCTATGGTGCCAGAACAGCAAAACCCAACACATGGCATACTATTTGGGAAACTACACCCTCAAGGAACCTTAATATCCCAGAGGTGATTAATGAGTTGCCGTTTAAGTGGGCCGTGAAAAAAAAAAAATTCACTGAAATGCTGTTGTTACCCCACATTTTTCATTTTCACAAGGGGTAAGAGAAGGGAAAAAAAAACAAAATTTGTAACCCCATTTCTTCTGAGTATGGAAATACCCCATATGTTAATGTAAAGTGCTCTGCGGGTGAACTACAATGCTCAGAAGAGAAGGAGCGCCATTGAGCTTTTGGAGAGAGAATTTGTTTGGAATGGAAGTCAGAGGCCATGTGCATTTACAAAGCCCCCATGGTGCCAGAAGAGTGGACCCCCCCCCCACATGTGACCCCATTTTGGAAACTACACCCCTCACAGAATTTAATATGGGGTGCAGTGAGTATTTACACCCCACTGGCGTTTGAAAGATCTTTGGAACAGTGGGCTGTGCAAATGGAAAATTAAATTTTTCATTTTTACGGACCACTGTTCAAAAAAATCTGTCAGACACCTGTGGGGCGTAAATGCTCGCTGTACCCCTTATTACATTACATGAGGGGTGTAGTTTCCAAAATGGGTCACATGTGGGTGGGTCCACTGTTCTGGCACCACGGGGGCTTTGTAAACGCACATGGCCTTCAATTCCAGACAAATTCTCTCTAAAAAAAAAACAACACAATTGTGCTCCTTCTCTTCTGAGCATTGTAGTTCGCCCGCAGAGCACTTTACATCCATATATGTGGTATTTCCATACTTAGAAGAAATGGAGTTTTCCTAGCATGCACTGACTATGCATGCTGGGAGTTGTAGTTTTGCAACAGCTGAAGGCACACAGGTTCTCAGTGTTTTCTCACTAGTGTGCCTCCATCTGTTGCAAAACTACAACTCCCAGCATGCACTGACAGCCGAAGGGCATGCTGGGAGTTGTAGGTATGCAACAGCTGGAGGGGTACAGTTTGGAGACCACTACACAGTGATCTCCAAACTGTGTACTTCCAGATGCTGCAAAACTACAACTCCCAGCATGCCCAGACAGCCAACAGCTGCCTGGGCATGCTGGGAGTTATAGTTTTGCAACATCTGGAAGGCCACAGTGTGCGCCCGCATCACTGACAGACCTGATCGCCGCATACCTCCTGCCGCCGCCCGCAGCTCCTTTACCTATAGAATAAATATAAGGTGTCATTTTTACCAAAAAGTGCACTACGTAGAATGTGAAGCCGACAAAAATTACAAAATGACGGGGTTTAACCCCTTAAGGACACATGACGTTCTCATACGTCTCCATTTCCGAGTCCTTAAGGACACATGACGTATGAGAACGTCATGTGTTTTACCGGCCCCCCGCAACCATCTGGAGCGGAGCCGGTCCCCGATGCCTGCTGAAATCGTTCAGCAGGCATCGGGGCATATCGCCCAGGGGGGTCATTATGACCCCCCATGTCGGCGATGGCCGCAGATCGCTGGACAATTCAGTCCAGCGATCTGCGGCGGATTCCGGGTCAATCGGGTCTCCAGTGACCCGGTGACCCGGAATTATTGGCTGATCGGGGCCGTCAGAGACGGCCCCGAACAGCCAGAGCCAGCAGGGGTGAGGTGGCACTGGTGCCACCTCACGATCGCCCTGATTCGTCGGCCGGATTACCGGCCGACCAATCAGGGCGCCTGCTGCGGGTGTCACTCCCGCAACCCCGCTCCGCCCCTCTTCCGGAGGACGTGAGCGGGTGCAGGAAGACGACCCCCCGGTGCTGGGGACCCCGATCCCCGGCGTCCCTGTTGGGATCGGGGCCCCAGGAGCAGCGGCGGCGGCGGAGACGACGAGAGACTGACCTGGTGCGGCGAGGATCGTTGGAGGTGAGTGACAGCCTCCTGCTGTTACTTAGCAACAGCTCCCAGCATGCAACAAGGGCATGCTGGGAGCTGTAGTTATGCAACAGCAGGAGGCAGACCACCACAACTCCCAGCATGCCCTTATGGGCATGCTGGGACTTGTAGTTTTGCAACAGCTGGAGGCACATTCTTTCTATGGAAAAGTGTACCTTCAGCTGTTGTGTAACTACAACTCCCAGCTTGCACAATCAGCTAAAGTGCATGCTGGGAGTTGTAGTGGTGCATCTGGTGGTTGCATAACTACAACTCCCAGCATGCCCGTTGGCTGTCGGTGACTGCTGAGAGTTGTAGTTTTGCAACAGCTGAAGGCACACTGAGTTAAGTAGTAAACCAGTGTGTCTCCAGCTGTTGCATAACTACAATCCCCAGCATCCCCAGCCAAAGTAGTATGCCTCCAGCTGTTGCATAACTACAACACCCAGCATGCCCTTCCGCTTGTCCGTACATGCTGGGGGTTGTAGCTTTTGCAACAGCTGAAGGCACACTGGTTGCAAAACACTGAGTTTGTTACCAAACTCGGTGTTTCACAACCAGTGTGCCTCCAGCTGTTGCAAAACTACAACTCCCAGCATGCACTGATAGACCGTACATGCTGGGAGTTGTAGTTTTGCAACAGCTGGATGTTCCCCCCCCAATGTGAACGTACAGGGTACACTCACATGGGCGGAGGATTACAGTTAGTATCCGGCTGCAAGTTTGAGGTACGGCAAAATTTCTGCCGCAGCTCAAACTGCCAGCGAGAAACTACTGTGAACCCCCCGCCCGTGTGACTGTACCCTAAAAACACTACACTACACTAACACAAAATTAAATAAAAAGTAAAAAAACGCTACATATACACATACCCCTACACAGCCCCCCTCCCCTCCCCAATAAAAATGAAAAACGTCTGGTACGCCACTGTTTCCAGAACGGAGCCTCCAGCGGTTGCAAAACTACAACTCCCAGCGTGCACTGATAGACCGTACATGCTGGGAGTTGTAGTTTTGCAACAGCTGGATGTTCCCCCCCCCCCCCAATGTGAACGTACAGGGTACACTCACATGGGCGGAGGATTACAGTAAGTATCCGGCTGCAAGTTTGAGCTGCGTCAAATTTTCTGCCGTAGCTCAAACTGCCAGCGAGAAACTACTGTGAACCCCCCGCCCGTGCGACTGTACCATAAAAAACACTACACTAACACAAAATAAAATAAAAAGTAAAAAACACTACATATACACATACCCCTACACAGCCCCCCTCCCCAATAAAAATGAAAAAACGTCTGGTACGCCACTGTTTCCAAAACGGAGCCTCCAGCTGTTGCAAAACAACTACTCCAGTATTGCCAGATAGCCGTTGACTGTCCAGGCATGCTGGGAGTTTTACAACAGCTGGAGGCACCCTGTTTGGGAATCACTGGCGTAGAATACCCCTATGTCCACCCCTATGCAAGTCCCTAATTTAGGCCTCAAATGCGCATGGCGCTCTCACTTTGGAGCCCTGTCGTATTTCAAGGCAACAGTTTAGGGCCACATATGGGGTATCGCCGTACTCGGGAGAAATTGAGCTTCAAATTTTGGGGGGTATTTTCTGCTATTACCCTTTTAAAAAATTTAAAATTTTTGGGAAAACAAGCATTTTAGGTAAAAAAAATATATATTTTTTTACATATGCAAAAGTCGTGAAACACCTGTAGGGTATTAAGGTTCACATTACCCCTTGTTACGTTCCCCGAGGGGTCTAGTTTCCAAAATGGTATGCCATGTGTTTTTTTTTTGCTGTCCTGGCACCATAGGGGTTTCCTAAATGCGGCATGCCCCCAGAGCAAAATTCACTTTCAAAAAGCCAAATGTGACTCCTTCTCTTCTGAGACCTGTAGTGCGCCAGCAGAGCACTTTTCACACCCATATGGGGTGTTTTCTGAATCGGGAGAAATTGGGCTTCAAATTTTGGGGGGTATTTTCTGCTATTACCCTTTTTAAAATTGTAAAAATTTTGGGAAACCAAGCATTTTAGGTAAAAAAAATATATATTTTTTTACATATGCAAAAGTCGTGAAACACCTGTAGGGTATTAAGGTTCACATTACCCCTTGTTACGTTCCCCGAGGGGTCTAGTTTCCAAAATGGTATGCCATGTGTTTTTTTTTTTGCTGTTCTGGCACCATAGGGGCTTCCTAAATGCGGCATGCCCCCAGAGCAAAATTTGCTTTCAAAAAGCCAAATGTGACTCCTTCTCTTCTGAGACCTGTAGTGCACCAGCAGAGCACTTTTCACCCCCATGCGAGGTGTTTTCTGTATCGGGAGAAATTGGGCTTCAAATTTTGGGGGGTATTTTCTGCTATTACCCTTTTTAAAAATGTAAAATTTTTGGGAAACCAAGCATTTTAGGTAAAAAAAATATATATTTTTTTTACATATGCAAAAGTCGTGAATCACCTGTAGGGTATTAAGGTTCACATTACCCCTTGTTACGTTCCCTGAGGGGTCTAGTTTCCAAAATGGTATGCCATGTGGTTTTTTTTGCTGTCCTGGCACCAAAGGGGCTTCCTAAATGCGGCATGCCCCCAAAAACCATTTGTCGCTCCTTCCCTTCTGAGCCCTCTACTGCGCCCGCCGAACAATTAACATAGACATATGAGGTATGTGCTTACTCGAGAGAAATTGGGTTTCAAATACAAGTAAAAAATTTTTTCCTTTTTATCCCTTGCAAAAATTCAAAAATTGGGTCTACAAGAACATGCGAGTGTAAAAAATGAAGATTTTGAATTTTCTCCTTCACTTTGCTGCTATTCCTGTGAAACACCTAAAGGGTTAATACACTTACTGAATGTTTTTTTGAATACTTTAGGGGGTGTAGTTTTTATAATGGGGTCTTTTATGGGGTATTTCTAATATGAAGACCCTTCAAATCCACTTCAAAACTGAACTGGTCCCTGAAAAATAGTGAGTTTGAAAATTTTGTGAAAAATTTCAAAATTGCTACTGAACTTTGAAGCCCTCTGGTGTCTCCCAAAAGTAAAAACTCATAAATTTTATGATGCAAACATAAAGTAGACATATTGTATATGTGAACCCCAAAAAAATATATTTTGAATATCCATTTTCCTTACAAGCAGAGAGCTTCAAAGTTAGAAAAATGCAAAATTTTCATTTTTTTCATCAAATTTTGGGATTTTTCACCAAGAAAGGATGCAAGTTACCATAAAATTTTACCACTAAGTTAAAGTAGAATATGTCACGAAAAAACAATCTCGGAATCAGAATGATAACTAAAAGCATTCCAGAGTTATTAATGTTTAAAGTGACAGTGGTCAGAATTGCAAAAAACGCTCCGGTCCTTAAGGTATAAAATGGCCTGGTCCTTAAGGGGTTAATAAACCCCGCCATTGTTTCACGGTACATTTTGTGGTGAAATTATTGATGTTGTTACAAAGTACAATTGTTGGCGCAAAAAACAAGCCCTCATATGGGTCTGTAGGGGGGAAAATGAAAGCTTTATGATTTTTAAAAGGGGAGGAGGGAAAAACAAAAGTGCAAACATGAAAAATGGCCTGGTCCTCAAGGGGTTAAAAAATAAAAATAAATAAACACTGGGGCCTGTCATAGACCAACAGTAGACGCTATAGAATGACCTTGATCCATGTGATCGGTGCTCGATCGCTAAGGGCTGCATGAGGAAGCTTAGGGGTACGCTGCCGATGTCTGACCACGAAGGTCACGCTGCTGGGATCCCCCACATTCTGAACCAACGCTGGATTCTGTCCGCAGTGATTGGGAACACATGCCACGCCCCCTTGTGACGTCACACCACGCCCCCTTCACAGGGGCGGACACAGACAGCAGAGGCCCCTGTGCAAACAATGTGTCTGCCCCCCCACCATATGCCACAGCCCATTCAGGCCCCCACATTAGGTAGTATAGCCCCCCAACACAAACTCACACACACACACACACACACAGAAATACAGACACACAGAGACATGGAGACACATGCATACATACCACAGACACACACACAGACAGACAGACACACACACAGAGACACACGCGCACAAACACACAGACACACTGACACACATACACACACTGACACATGGAGACACACATGCACACACAGACACACTGAGGCACACACACACTGACACACATACACACACAGAAATACAGACACACTGACACATGGAGACACGCATACATACCACAGACACACACACAGACTCACACACACACACAGACAGACACACACACACACAAAGCCACACAAACACACAGACAAGCACACGCGCACACAAACACACAGACACATACGCACACAGACACACATGCACACACAGACAGACAGACACACTGACACACAAACACACACTGACACACAAACACACACTGACACACATACACACTGACACACAAACACACACTGACACACAAACACACACTGACACACATACACACTGACACACATACACACTGACACACAAACACACAAACACACACTGACACACAAACACACACTGACACACAAACACACACTGACACACTGACACACAAACACACACTGACACACAAACACACACTGACACACAAACACACACTGACACACAAACACACACTGACACACTGACACACACTGACACACTGACACACAAACACACACTGACACACATACACACTGACACACATACACACTGACACACAAACACACACTGACACACATATACACAGACAGACAGACACACACACGGAGACACACCACACACAGACACACACAGATACACAGACACACACAGACACGCGCACACACACACAGACACACACAGATACACAGACACACACAGACACACACAGACACACTACACACAAACACACCACACACACACAGATACACACACAGATACACAGACACACACGCACGCACACACACGCAAACAGACACTCACAGACAAGCACGGACACACACGCACACAAACACACAGACACACACAGCGCTTCTCCTCTCTGGCGGTGGCCTGACGAGTGGCGTCACTAACGTCCTCCTGCGGAGGTACGTCACTTGCGCGACGTCCCTCATCAGACCCGGGTCGGCCGGCAGGGCCACCGTCTAAAGTGCCCGCTGTGCTATTATGCGCCGAGGCCGCTGTAGAACAGTGAGCAGCGGCGGCGCTGCTCCCGTGTGTGTCGTGTGAGGGGGCCCGCCGCCCTCACACACTGGGCCCCTGTGCAGCTGAATCGGCTGCACAGGCGATAGGTCCGCCCCTGCCCCTTCATGCATGTCTATGGGAGGGGCGTGACATGATGTCACAACCACTGTCATCGGAACCCAGCATTCGTTCAGAACACCGGGTGCTGCGTGGTGATCATAGGGATCCCCACGATCAGACATCTTCTCCCCTATAGTTATGTTAGGGCAGTGATGAGGAACCTTTGTGAGCCCAAGTGCCCAAACCATAATGCAGCCAACTTTTATTTCCCTCAAACTGCCAGCAATTAAATCAGAATACTGAGGTTTAAGTTTAGAAAAAACAACTTGGGTTGGCAGTATAGTTCCCCCACATTAGGTTGTAGTTCCCCCACATTAGGTTGTAGTTCCCCCACATTAGGTTGTAGTTCCCCCACATTAGGTTGTAGTTCCCCACATTAGGTTGGCAGTATAGTTCCCCCCACATTAGGTTGGCAGTATAGTTCCCCCACATTAGGTTGTAGTTCCCCCACATTAGGTTGTAGTTCCCCCACATTAGGTTGTAGTTCCCCCACATTAGGTTGGCAGTATAGTTCCCCCACATTAGGTTGTAGTTCCCCCCACATTAGGTTGTAGTTCCCCCACATTAGGTTGTAGTTCCCCCACATTAGGTTGGCAGTATAGTTCCACCCCCCCCCCCCACATTAGGTTGGCAGTATAGTTCCACCCCCCCCCCCACATTAGGTTGGCAGTATAGTTCCACCACCCCCCCCCCACATTAGGTTGGCAGTATGTTCCCCCACATTAGGTTGCAGTTCCCCCACATTAGGTTGGCAGTATAGTTCCCCCACATTAGGTGCAGTATAGTTCCCCCACATTAGGTGTGCAGTATAGTTGCCCCACATTAGGTTGGCAGTATAGTTCCACCCCCCCCCCCCCACATTAGGTTGGCAGTATAGTTCCACCCCCCCCCCACATTAGGTTGGCAGTATGTTCCCCCACATTAGGTTGCAGTTCCCCCACATTAGGTTGGCAGTATAGTTCCCCCACATTAGGTTGGCAGTATAGTTCCCCCACATTAGGTTGTAGTTCCCCCACATTAGGTTGTAGTTCCCCCTGTCACGATGCCGGCTGGCAGGAGGTGGATCCTCTGTGCCAGAGAGGGATTGGCGTGGACCGTGCTAGTGGACCGGTTCTAAGTCACTACTGGTTTTCACCAGAGCCCGCCGCAAAGCGGGATGGTCTTGCTGCGGCGGTAGTGACCAGGTCGTATCCACTAGCAACGGCTCAACCTCTCTGACTGCTGAAGATAAGCGCGGTACAAGGGAGTAGACAGAAGCAAGGTCGGACGTAGCAGAAGGTCGGGGGCAGGCGGCAAGGATCGTAGTCGGGGGCAACGGCAGGAGGTCTGGAACACAGGCTAGGAACACACAAGGAAACGCTTTCACTGGCACAATGGCAACAAGATCCGGCAAGGGAGTGCAGGGGAAGTGAGGTATAAGTAGGGAGTGCACAGGTGAACACACTGATTAGAACCACTGCGCCAATCAGCGGCGCAGTGGCCCTTTAAATCGCAGAGACCCGGCGCGCGCGCGCTCTAGGGAGCGGGGCCGCGCGCGCCGGGACAGGACCGACGGAGAGCGAGTCAGGTACGGGAGCCGGGGTGCGCATCGCGAGCGGGCGCCACCCGCATCGCGAATCGCATCCCGGCTGGAGGCGGTATCGCAGCGCACCGGGTCAGTGGATCTGACCGGAGCGCTGCAGTAGCGAGAGTGTAGCGAGCGCTCCGGGGAGGAGCGGGGACCCGGAGCGCTCGGCGTAACAGTACCCCCCCCCTTGGGTCTCCCCCTCTTCTTAGAGCCTGAGAACCTGAGGAGCAGACTTTTGTCTAGGATATTGTTCTCAGGTTCCCAGGATCTCTCTTCAGGACCACAACCCTCCCAATCGACCAGGAAAAAAGTTTTCCCTCTGACCTTCTTGGAGGCCAGTATCTCCTTTACGGAGAAGATGTCCGAGGAGCCGGAAACAGGAGTGGGAGAAACAAGTTTGGGAGAGAAACGGTTGATGATGAGTGGTTTAAGAAGAGAAACGTGAAAGGCATTAGGAATACGAAGAGAAGGAGGAAGAAGAAGTTTGTAAGAGACAGGATTAATCTGGCACAAAATTTTGAAAGGACCAAGATAGCGTGGTCCCAATTTGTAGCTAGGGACACGGAAGCGGACATATTTAGCGGAGAGCCATACCTTGTCTCCAGGAGAAAAAATGGGGGGAGCTCTTCTTTTCTTATCAACAAACTTCTTCATGCGTGATGAAGCCTGTAAGAGAGAATTTTGGGTCTCTTTCCATATGGTGGAAAGATCACAAGATATTTCATCCACAGCGGGCAAACCAGAGGGCAAGGGAGTAGGGAGGGGGGGAAGAGGGTGACGGCCGTACACCACGAAAAATGGGGATTTGGAGGAAGATTCAGAGACTCTGAAGTTATACGAGAATTCGGCCCATGGTAGAAGATCTGCCCAGTCATCCTGGCGGGAGGAAACAAAATGCCGTAAATAATCACCCAGGACCTGGTTAATTCTTTCTACTTGCCCATTGGATTGAGGATGATAGGCAGAAGAAAAGTTTAATTTAATCTTGAGTTGTTTACAGAGAGCCCTCCAGAATTTTGACACGAATTGGACACCTCTGTCTGAGACGATCTGCGTGGGCAACCCGTGAAGACGAAAAATGTGTACAAAAAATTGTTTTGCCAACTGAGGCGCAGAAGGAAGACCAGGAAGAGGGATAAAATGTGCCATCTTGGAAAATCGATCAACGACCACCCAAACAACAGTGTTGCCACGGGATGGGGGTAAGTCTGTAATAAAGTCCATACCAATCAGAGACCAAGGCTGTTCGGGGACAGGCAGAGGATGAAGAAGACCAGCGGGCTTCTGGCGAGGAGTCTTATCCCGGGCACAGACAGTGCAGGCTCGCACAAAATCCACAACATCCGTCTCCAGAGTCGGCCACCAATAGAAACGAGAGATGAGTTGCACGGATTTCTTGATGCCCGCATGACCTGCGAGATGGGAGGAGTGACCCCATTTGAGGATTCCGAGGCGTTGGCGTGGAGAGACGAAGGTCTTCCCTGGAGGAGTTTGCCTGATGGAGGCTGGAGAAGTGGAGATCAGACAGTCAGGAGGAATGATGTGTTGCGGAGAGAGCTCTACTTCCGAGGCATCCGAGGAACGAGAGAGAGCATCGGCCCTAATGTTCTTATCGGCAGGGCGAAAGTGAATTTCAAAATTAAATCGGGCAAAGAACAGAGACCACCTGGCCTGGCGAGGATTCAGCCGTTGGGCAGACTGGAGATAGGAGAGATTCTTGTGATCGGTGTAAATAATAACTGGAAATCTTGATCCCTCCAGCAGATGCCTCCATTCCTCAAGTGCTAATTTAATGGCTAGTAGTTCTCGATCCCCGATGGAGTAGTTCCTCTCCGCCGGAGAGAAGGTCCTAGAAAAAAACCCACAAGTAACAGCATGCCCGGAAGAATTTTTTTGTAGAAGGACAGCTCCAGCTCCTACTGAGGAGGCATCAACCTCCAATAGTAAGGGTTTGGAAGGGTCAGGTCTGGAGAGCACGGGAGCCGAAGAAAAGGCAGACTTGAGCTGTTTAAAGGCGTCTTCCGCTTGAGGAGGCCAGGACTTAGGATTGGCATTCTTTTTGGTTAAAGCCACGATAGGAGCCACAATGGTAGAAAAATGTGGAATAAATTGTCTGTAATAATTGGCGAACCCCAAAAAACGTTGGATAGCACGGAGTCCGGAGGGGCGTGGCCAATCTAAGACGGCAGAGAGTTTGTCTGGATCCATTTGTAGTCCCTGGCCAGAGACCAAGTATCCTAGGAAAGGAAGAGATTGACATTCAAACAGACATTTCTCCATTTTGGCATAAAGTTGATTGTCACGAAGTCTCTGAAGAACCATGCGGACATGCTGGCGGTGTTCTTCTAGGTTGGCAGAAAAAATCAGGATATCGTCCAGATACACAACAACACAGGAGTATAAGAGATCACGAAAAATTTCATTAACAAAGTCTTGGAAGACGGCAGGGGCGTTGCACAGGCCAAAGGGCATGACCAGATACTCAAAGTGTCCATCTCTGGTGTTAAATGCCGTTATCCATTCATCCCCCTCTCTGATGCGGATGAGATTATAAGCACCTCTTAAGTCCAGTTTGGTAAAGATGTGGGCACCTTGGAGGCGATCAAAGAGTTCAGAGATGAGAGGTAGGGGGTAGCGGTTCTTTACCGTGATTTTATTAAGACCGCGGTAGTCAATGCAAGGACGTAGGGAGCCATCTTTTTTGGACACAAAAAAAAATCCAGCTCCGGCAGGAGAGGAGGATTTGCGGATAAACCCCTTTTTTAAATTTTCCTGGATGTACTCAGACATAGCAAGAGTCTCTGGGGCAGAGAGAGGATAAATTCTGCCCCGGGGTGGAGTAGTGCCCGGGAGGAGGTCAATAGGACAGTCATAAGGCCTGTGAGGAGGTAGAGTCTCAGCTTGTTTTTTGCAAAAAACATCCGCAAAGTCCATATAGGCCTTAGGGAGACCGGTTACAGGGGGAACCACAGGGTCACGGCAAGGAGAACTGGGAACCGGTTTAAGGCAGTCCTTGAAACAAGAGGAACCCCAACTCTTGATCTCCCCAGTGGACCAATCCAGGGTTGGGGAATGGTGTTGAAGCCAGGGTAGTCCGAGGAGAATTTCGGAAGTGCAATTGGGGAGGACCAAAAACTCAATTTTCTCGTGATGAGGTCCGATGCACATTAGGAGGGGCTCCGTGCGGAAACGTATGGTACAGTCCAATCTTTCATTGTTAACACAATTGATGTAGAGGGGTCTGGCGAGACTGGTCACCGGGATGTTGAACCTGTTGATGAGAGAGGCCAAAATAAAATTTCCTGCAGATCCGGAATCCAAGAAGGCCTTAGTAGAGAAGGAGAAGGCAGAGGCAGATATCCGCACAGGCACAGTAAGACGTGGAGAAGCAGAGTTGACATCAAGGACTGTCTCACCTTTGTGCGGAGTCAGCGTACGTCTTTCCAGGCGGGGAGGACGGATAGGACAATCCTTCAGGAAGTGTTCGGTACCGGCACAGTACAGGCAGAGATTCTCCATGCGGCGTCGTCCTCTCTTGAGGTGTCAGGCGAGACCGGTCGACCTGCATAGCCTCCACGGCGGGAGGCACAGGAACGGATTGCAGGGGACCAGAGGAGAGAGGAGCCGGGGAGAAAAAACGCCTCGTGCGAACAAAGTCCATATCCTGGCGGAGCTCCTGACGCCTTTCGGAAAAACGCATGTCAATGCGAGTGGCAAGATGAATGAGTTCATGCAGGTTAGCAGGGATTTCTCGTGCGGCCAGAACATCTTTAATGTTGCTGGATAGGCCTTTTTTAAAGGTCGCGCAGAGGGCCTCATTATTCCAGGATAGTTCAGAAGCAAGAGTACGGAATTGGATGGCGTACTCGCCAACGGAAGAATTACCCTGGACCAGGTTCAGCAGGGCAGTCTCGGCAGAAGAGGCTCGGGCAGGTTCCTCAAAGACACTTCGAATTTCCGAGAAGAAGGAGTGTACAGAGGCAGTGACGGGGTCATTGCGGTCCCAGAGCGGTGTAGCCCACGACAGAGCTTTCCCAGACAGAAGGCTGACTACGAAAGCCACCTTAGACCTTTCAGTAGGAAACTGGTCCGACATCATCTCCAAGTGCAGGGAACATTGAGAAAGAAAGCCACGGCAAAACTTAGAGTCCCCATCAAATTTATCCGGCAAGGATAATCGTAGGCCGGAAGCGGCCACTCGCTGCGGAGGAGGTGCAGGAGCTGGCGGAGGAGATGATTGCTGAAGCTGTGGTAGTAGCTGCTGTAGCATCACGGTCAGTTGAGACAGCTGGTGGCCTTGTTGCACTATCTGTTGTGACTGCTGGGCGACCACCGTGGTGAGGTCGGCGACAACTGGCAGAGGGACTTCAGCGGGATCCATGGCCGGATCTACTGTCACGATGCCGGCTGGCAGGAGGTGGATCCTCTGTGCCAGAGAGGGATTGGCGTGGACCGTGCTAGTGGACCGGTTCTAAGTCACTACTGGTTTTCACCAGAGCCCGCCGCAAAGCGGGATGGTCTTGCTGCGGCGGTAGTGACCAGGTCGTATCCACTAGCAACGGCTCAACCTCTCTGACTGCTGAAGATAGGCGCGGTACAAGGGAGTAGACAGAAGCAAGGTCGGACGTAGCAGAAGGTCAGGGCAGGCAGCAAGGATCGTAGTCAGGGGCAACGGCAGGAGGTCTGGAACACAGGCTAGGAACACACAAGGAAACGCTTTCACTGGCACGATGGCAACAAGATCCGGCAAGGAGTGCAGGGGAAGTGAGGTATACATAGGGAGTGCACAGGTGAACACACTAATTAGAAGCACTTGCGCCAATCAGCGGCGCAGTGGCCCTTTAAATCGCAGAGACCCGGCGCGCGCGCGCCCTAGGGAGCGGGGCCGCGCGCGCCGGGACAGGACCGACGGAGAGCGAGTCAGGTACGGGAGCCGGGGTGCGCATCGCGAGCGGGCGCCACCCGCATCGCAAATCGCATCCCGGCTGGAGGCGGTATCGCAGCGCACCGGGTCAGTGGATCTGACCGGAGCGCTGCAGTAGCGAGAGTGTAGCGAGCGCTCCGGGGAGGAGCGGGGACCCGGAGCGCTCGGCGTAACACCCCCACATTAGGTTGTAGTTCCCCCACATTAGGTTGGCAGTATAGTTCCACCCCCCCCCCCCCCACATTAGGTTGGCAGTATAGTTCCACCCCCCCCCCACATTAGGTTGGCAATATAGTTCCACCACCCCCCCCCCCACATTAGGTTGGCAGTATGTTCCCCCACATTAGGTTGCAGTTCCCCCACATTAGGTTGGCAGTATAGTTCCCCCACATTAGGTGCAGTATAGTTCCCCCACATTAGGTGTGCAGTATAGTTCCCCCACATTAGGTTGGCAGTATAGTTCCACCCCCCCCCCCCCACATTAGGTTGGCAGTATAGTTCCACCCCCCCCCCCCACATTAGGTTGGCAGTATGTTCCCCCACATTAGGTTGCAGTTCCCCCACATTAGGTTGGCAGTATAGTTCCCCCACATTAGGTGCAGTATAGTTCCCCCACATTAGGTGTGCAGTATAGTTCCCCCACATTAGGTTGGCAGTATAGTTCCCCCACATTAGGTGCAGTATAGTTCCCCCACATTAGGTTGGCAGTATAGTTCCCCCACATTAGGTTGGCAGTATAGTTCCCCCACATTAGGTGCAGTATAGTTCCCCCACATTAGGTTGGCAGTATAGTTCCCCCACATTAGGTTGGCAGTATAGTTCCCCCCACATTAGGTGCAGTATAGTTCCCCCACATTAGGTGCAGTATAGTTCCCCCACATTAGGTGTGCAGTATAGTTCCCCCACATTAGGTGTGCAGTATAGTTCCCCCACATTAGGTTGGCAGTATAGTTCCCCCACATTAGGTGCAGTATAGTTCCCCCACATTAGGTGTGCAGTATAGTTCCCCCACATTAGGTTGGCAGTATAGTTCCCCCACATTAGGTTGCAGTTCCCCCACATTAGGTTGGCAGCATAGTTCCTCCACATTAGGTTAAAATCAAAACCGAATGACCAGGGAGTCAGGAGTTTGTCTGGAGCAGAGATGAACCATCAGGCAGCCAAGTAAAATCAATGGATTTATTAGATGCAACGCGTTTCGCTGCGCATGCGCAGCTTCATCAGGCATGATGAAGCTGCGCATGTGCAGCGAAACGCGTTGCATCTAATAAATCCATTGATTTTACTTGGCTGCCTGATGGTTCCTCTCTGCTCCAGACAAACTCCTGACTCCCTGGTCATTCGGTTTTGATTTTACTCTTACCCAGGAGGGCTGCAGTGGACCTTCTTCCATATCTCTTCTGCTCCTAACCTTGTTGTGTGTGGGCGCACAACCAACTTTGGTAAGCGGCTTGGGAATTACCATCCCCTACCCCCACCTGCAAGATCTACTGATCCCGCACATGAGGCGCCTTCCTCCCTCTCTCTAGATTCCACATTAGGTTGGCAGTGTAGTTCCCCCACATTAGGTTGGCAGTGTAGTTCCCCCACATTAGCTTGCAGTTCCCCCACATTAGGTTGGCAGTATAGTTCCCCCACATTAGGTTGGCAGTATAGTTCCCCCCACATTAGGTTGGCAGTATGTTCCCCCACATTAGGTTGGCAGTATGTTCCCCCACATTAGGTTGCAGTTCCCCCACATTAGGTTGGCAGTATAGTTCCCCCACATTAGGTTGGCAGTATAATTCCTCCACATTAGGTTGGCAGTATAGTTCCCCCACATTAGGTTGCAGTTCCCCCACATTAGGTTGGCAGTATAGTTCCTCCACATTAGGTTGGCAGTATAGTTCCCCCACATTAGGTTGCAGTTCCCCCACATTAGGTTGTAGTTCCCCCACATTAGGTTGGCAGTATAGTTCCCCACATTAGGTTGGCAGTATAGTTCCCCCACATTAGGTTGGCAGTATAGTTCCCCCACATTAGGTTGGTAGTATAGTTCCCCCACATTAGGTTGGCAGAATAGTTTCACCCCACATTAGGTTGTAGTTCCCCCACATTAGGTTGGAAGTATAGTTCCCCCACATTAGGCTGGAAGTATAGTTCCCCCACATTAGGTTGTAGTTCCCCCACCTTAGGTTGGCAGTATAGTTCCCCCCACATTAAGCTGGCAGTATAGTTCACCCACATTAGGTTGCAGTTCCCCCACATTAGGTTGGCAGCATAGTTCCCCCACATTAGGTTGGCAGCATAGTTCCCCACACATTAGGTTGGCAGTATAGGTCCCCCACATTAGGTTGGCAGTATAGTTCCCCCACATTAGGTTGGCAGTATAGTTCCCCCACATTAGGTTGGCAGTATAGGTCCCCCACATTAGGTGAAGTATAGTTCAGCCACATTAGGTACAGTATAGTTCCCCCACATTAGGTTGGCAGTATAGTTCCTCCACATTAGGTTGGCAGTATAGTTCCCCCACATTAGGTTGTAGTTCCCCCACATTAGGTTGGCAGTATAGTTCCCCCACATTAGGTTGGCAGTATAGTTCCCCCACATTAGGTTGGCAGTATAGTTCCCCCACATTAGGTTGGTAGTATAGTTCCCCCACATTAGGTTGGCAGTATAGTTTCACCCCACATTAGGTTGGCAGTATAGTTCCCCCACATTAAGCTGGCAGTATAGTTCCCCCACATTAGGTTGCAGTTCCCCCACATTAGGTTGGCAGCATAGTTCCCCCACATTAGGTTGGCAGCATAGTTCCCCACACATTAGGTTGGCAGTATAGGTCCCCCACATTAGGTTGGCAGTATAGTTCCCCCCACATTAGGTTGGCAGTATAGTTCCCCCACATTAGGTTGGCAGTATAGGTCCCCCACATTAGGTGAAGTATAGTTCAGCCACATTAGGTACAGTATAGTTCCCCCACATTAGGTTGGCAGTATAGGTCCCCCACATTAGGTGAAGTATAGTTCAGCCACATTAGGTACAGTATAGTTCCCCCACATTAGGTTGCAGTTCCCCCTCATTAGGTGAAGTATAGTTCCCCCCACATTAGGTGCAGTATAGTTCCCCCACATTAGGTGCAGTATAGTTCCCCCCCCCCACATTAGATGCAGTATAGTTCCCCCACATTAGGTGCAGTATAGTTCCCCCACATTAGATGCAGTATAGTTCCCCCACATTAGGTTTGCAGTATAGTTCCCCCACATTAGGTTGGTAGTACAGTTCCCCCACATTAGGTTGCAGTTCCCCCTCATTAGGTGCAGTACAGTTCCCCCACATTAGGGGCAGTATAGTTCCCCCTCATTAGGTGAAGTATATGCCTGTGTACTGCCTCACAGTGCTCCGTCCACCGCCCCTCCGGTCAGGGGTCACGGCCTATAGGCCATAGCAGTTAGTCCCGGGACCGGAGGAGCGGTGGTCAAAGCACCGAAGCTGAAGTGTGGCTGGTAACTTACCATGCCGGCCAGTGCGCGCCCTCCTCCCCGATGTGCCGATGCTCCACTCCTCTGTTCCTATGGGCGCACACACGGGACGTTTTAAAGTTAATGTGGGGCTGAAGAAAGGTAACGGGGACATCTTGTGTACTGAAAAGATCTTTCGGGACACGGATGTCCTGGTTTGCCCCGCCTGGTGAACTATGGCTGTGTGCCCGCAGAGGGGGCTCGGTGTGCCATAGGTTCATCATCACTGGTTTAGGAGATAAGATCCCTAGTGACGGAGCCCCGAGCTCCCTCACCAACCCATCAGCACCCTAGGATTACATGGTGTGGTGCTGATGGGTCCACTTCACAACCAG